>NW_027208617.1:0-52155 GCF_027789765.1 Dendropsophus ebraccatus
TGCAGGTATCTGATACACATGGGTCCCTTAAACTAAGTCCACACCGTGCCAGTCAGTGGCCACCAACCCCGCAGGCGTGCACAGCCAGGGAACGGGGGCCATGGGACGGCCCTGCGACCCCCATGCCACAGGACCAGACCCAAAAACACCACACCAGAACCCGGCCAGCACCGCCGGCGGAGAAGGTCGCCCCCAAGCAGCACAAGTCTGGATAAGATATTACACTCACCATAGCTGCAGCAACAGAATGGGAAAAAACAGGAGGGATTAAAACCATGTGCACTCAGGTGTCTCCTGCTAATTGCGGTCATGTGGGTCTCACCAGGAGGAGTGCAAAACACGGAGAAAAGAGAGAAACAAAATGCGGTTCAGGGAAGAAACAGAGTGCTGCACCTCACACCTATGGCTGATACTAGTGCCGCTTAGGCTAAATAAAAAACACATCAGAATTTTGTGTATGAATTGATCAAGCCATACTGCCCCATGTACCTCGTGCCGGTATCTGATACACATGGGTCCCTACACTAAGTCCACACCGTGCCAGTCAGTGGCCACCAACCCCGCAGGCGTGCACAGCCAGGGAACGGGGGCCATGGGACGGCCCTGCGACCCCCATGCCACAGGACCAGACCCAAAAACACCACACCAGAACCCGGCCAGCACCGCCGGCGGAGAAGGTCGCCCCCAAGCAGCACAAGTCTGGATAAGGTATTGCGCTCACCATAGCTGCAGCAAACAGAATGGGAAAAAACAGGAGGGATTAAAACCATGTGCACTCAGGTGTCTCCTGCTAATTGCGGTCATGTGGGTCTCACCAGGAGGAGTGCAAAACACGGAGAAAAGAGAGAAACAAAATGCGGTTCAGGGAAGAAACAGAGTGCTGCACCTCACACCTATGGCTGATACTAGTGCCCCTAGGCTAAATAAAAAACACATCAGAATTTTGTGTATGAATTGATCAAGCCATACTGCCCATGTACCTCGTGCCGGTATCTGATACACATGGGTCCCTACACTAAGTCCACACCGTGCCAGTCAGTGGCCACCAACCCCGCAGGCGTGCACAGCCAGGGAACGGGGGCCATGGGACGGCCCTGCGACCCCCATGCCACAGGACCAGACCCAAAAACACCACACCAGAACCCGGCCAGCACCGCCGGCGGAGAAGGTCGCCCCCAAGCAGCACAAGTCTGGATAAGGATATTGCGCTCACCATAGCTGCAGCAAACAGAATGGGAAAAAACAGGAGGGATTAAAACCATGTGCACTCAGGTGTCTCCTGCTAATTGCGGTCATGTGGGTCTCACCAGGAGGAGTGCAAAACACGGAGAAAAGAGAGAAACAAAATGCGGTTCAGGGAAGAAACAGAGTGCTGCACCTCACACCTATGGCTGATACTAGTGCCGCTTAGGCTAAATAAAAAACACATCAGAATTTTGTGTATGAATTGATCAAGCCATACTGCCCCATGTACCTCGTGCCGGTATCTGATACACATGGGTCCCTACACTAAGTCCACACCGTGCCAGTCAGTGGCCACCAACCCCGCAGGCGTGCACAGCCAGGGAACGGGGGCCATGGGACGGCCCTGCGACCCCCATGCCACAGGACCAGACCCAAAAACACCACACCAGAACCCGGCCAGCACCGCCGGCGGAGAAGGTCGCCCCCAAGCAGCACAAGTCTGGATAAGGTATTGCGCTCACCATAGCTGCAGCAAACAGAATGGGAAAAAACAGGAGGGATTAAAACCATGTGCACTCAGGTGTCTCCTGCTAATTGCGGTCATGTGGGTCTCACCAGGAGGAGTGCAAAACACGGAGAAAAGAGAGAAACAAAATGCGGTTCAGGGAAGAAACAGAGTGCTGCACCTCACACCTATGGCTGATACTAGTGCCGCTTGGCTAAATAAAAAACACATCAGAATTTTGTGTATGAATTGATCAAGCCATACTGCCCCATGTACCTCGTGCCGGTATCTGATACACATGGGTCCCTACACTAAGTCCACACCGTGCCAGTCAGTGGCCACCAACCCCGCAGGCGTGCACAGCCAGGGAACGGGGGCCATGGGACGGCCCTGCGACCCCCATGCCACAGGACCAGACCCAAAAACACCACACCAGAACCCGGCCAGCACCGCCGGCGGAGAAGGTCGCCCCCAAGCAGCACAAGTCTGGATAAGGTATTGCGCTCACCATAGCTGCAGCAAACAGAATGGGAAAAAACAGGAGGGATTAAAACCATGTGCACTCAGGTGTCTCCTGCTAATTGCGGTCATGTGGGTCTCACCAGGAGGAGTGCAAAACACGGAGAAAAGAGAGAAACAAAATGCGGTTCAGGGAAGAAACAGAGTGCTGCACCTCACACCTATGGCTGATACTAGTGCCGCTTGGCTAAATAAAAAACACATCAGAATTTTGTGTATGAATTGATCAAGCCATACTGCCCCATGTACCTCGTGCCGGTATCTGATACACATGGGTCCCTACACTAAGTCCACACCGTGCCAGTCAGTGGCCACCAACCCCGCAGGCGTGCACAGCCAGGGAACGGGGGCCATGGGACGGCCCTGCGACCCCCATGCCACAGGACCAGACCCAAAAACACCACACCAGAACCCGGCCAGCACCGCCGGCGGAGAAGGTCGCCCCCAAGCAGCACAAGTCTGGATAAGGTATTGCGCTCACCATAGCTGCAGCAAACAGAATGGGAAAAAACAGGAGGGATTAAAACCATGTGCACTCAGGTGTCTCCTGCTAATTGCGGTCATGTGGGTCTCACCAGGAGGAGTGCAAAACACGGAGAAAAGAGAGAAACAAAATGCGGTTCAGGGAAGAAACAGAGTGCTGCACCTCACACCTATGGCTGATACTAGTGCCGCTTGGCTAAATAAAAAACACATCAGAATTTTGTGTATGAATTGATCAAGCCATACTGCCCCATGTACCTCGTGCCGGTATCTGATACACATGGGTCCCTACACTAAGTCCACACCGTGCCAGTCAGTGGCCACCAACCCCGCAGGCGTGCACAGCCAGGGAACGGGGGCCATGGGACGGCCCTGCGACCCCCATGCCACAGGACCAGACCCAAAAACACCACACCAGAACCCGGCCAGCACCGCCGGCGGAGAAGGTCGCCCCCAAGCAGCACAAGTCTGGATAAGGTATTGCGCTCACCATAGCTGCAGCAAACAGAATGGGAAAAAACAGGAGGGATTAAAACCATGTGCACTCAGGTGTCTCCTGCTAATTGCGGTCATGTGGGTCTCACCAGGAGGAGTGCAAAACACGGAGAAAAGAGAGAAACAAAATGCGGTTCAGGGAAGAAACAGAGTGCTGCACCTCACACCTATGGCTGATACTAGTGCCGCTTGGCTAAATAAAAAACACATCAGAATTTTGTGTATGAATTGATCAAGCCATACTGCCCCATGTACCTCGTGCCGGTATCTGATACACATGGGTCCCTACACTAAGTCCACACCGTGCCAGTCAGTGGCCACCAACCCCGCAGGCGTGCACAGCCAGGGAACGGGGGCCATGGGACGGCCCTGCGACCCCCATGCCACAGGACCAGACCCAAAAACACCACACCAGAACCCGGCCAGCACCGCCGGCGGAGAAGGTCGCCCCCAAGCAGCACAAGTCTGGATAAGGTATTGCGCTCACCATAGCTGCAGCAAACAGAATGGGAAAAAACAGGAGGGATTAAAACCATGTGCACTCAGGTGTCTCCTGCTAATTGCGGTCATGTGGGTCTCACCAGGAGGAGTGCAAAACACGGAGAAAAGAGAGAAACAAAATGCGGTTCAGGGAAGAAACAGAGTGCTGCACCTCACACCTATGGCTGATACTAGTGCCGCTTGGCTAAATAAAAAACACATCAGAATTTTGTGTATGAATTGATCAAGCCATACTGCCCCATGTACCTCGTGCCGGTATCTGATACACATGGGTCCCTACACTAAGTCCACACCGTGCCAGTCAGTGGCCACCAACCCCGCAGGCGTGCACAGCCAGGGAACGGGGGCCATGGGACGGCCCTGCGACCCCCATGCCACAGGACCAGACCCAAAAACACCACACCAGAACCCGGCCAGCACCGCCGGCGG
This sequence comes from Dendropsophus ebraccatus, assembly GCF_027789765.1. Classification (NCBI taxonomy): domain Eukaryota; kingdom Metazoa; phylum Chordata; class Amphibia; order Anura; family Hylidae; genus Dendropsophus; species Dendropsophus ebraccatus. Next base: position 4,118 of record NW_027208617.1, read on the forward strand.
AGAAGGTCGCCCCCAAGCAGCACAAGTCTGGATAAGGTATTGCGCTCACCATAGCTGCAGCAAACAGAATGGGAAAAAACAGGAGGGATTAAAACCATGTGCACTCAGGTGTCTCCTGCTAATTGCGGTCATGTGGGTCTCACCAGGAGGAGTGCAAAACACGGAGAAAAGAGAGAAACAAAATGCGGTTCAGGGAAGAAACAGAGTGCTGCACCTCACACCTATGGCTGATACTAGTGCCGCTTGGCTAAATAAAAAACACATCAGAATTTTGTGTATGAATTGATCAAGCCATACTGCCCCATGTACCTCGTGCCGGTATCTGATACACATGGGTCCCTACACTAAGTCCACACCGTGCCAGTCAGTGGCCACCAACCCCGCAGGCGTGCACAGCCAGGGAACGGGGGCCATGGGACGGCCCTGCGACCCCCATGCCACAGGACCAGACCCAAAAACACCACACCAGAACCCGGCCAGCACCGCCGGCGGAGAAGGTCGCCCCCAAGCAGCACAAGTCTGGATAAGGTATTGCGCTCACCATAGCTGCAGCAAACAGAATGGGAAAAAACAGGAGGGATTAAAACCATGTGCACTCAGGTGTCTCCTGCTAATTGCGGTCATGTGGGTCTCACCAGGAGGAGTGCAAAACACGGAGAAAAGAGAGAAACAAAATGCGGTTCAGGGAAGAAACAGAGTGCTGCACCTCACACCTATGGCTGATACTAGTGCCGCTTGGCTAAATAAAAAACACATCAGAATTTTGTGTATGAATTGATCAAGCCATACTGCCCCATGTACCTCGTGCCGGTATCTGATACACATGGGTCCCTACACTAAGTCCACACCGTGCCAGTCAGTGGCCACCAACCCCGCAGGCGTGCACAGCCAGGGAACGGGGGCCATGGGACGGCCCTGCGACCCCCATGCCACAGGACCAGACCCAAAAACACCACACCAGAACCCGGCCAGCACCGCCGGCGGAGAAGGTCGCCCCCAAGCAGCACAAGTCTGGATAAGGTATTGCGCTCACCATAGCTGCAGCAAACAGAATGGGAAAAAACAGGAGGGATTAAAACCATGTGCACTCAGGTGTCTCCTGCTAATTGCGGTCATGTGGGTCTCACCAGGAGGAGTGCAATACACGGAGAAAAGAGAGAAACAAAATGCGGTTCAGGGAAGAAACAGAGTGCTGCACCTCACACCTATGGCTGATACTAGTGCCGCTTGGCTAAATAAAAAACACATCAGAATTTTGTGTATGAATTGATCAAGCCATACTGCCCCATGTACCTCGTGCCGGTATCTGATACACATGGGTCCCTACACTAAGTCCACACCGTGCCAGTCAGTGGCCACCACTGGTGGGGCTTTTGGGTCTGGTCCTGTGATATTGGGGTTGCAGGGCCGTTCCAGGGCCTCCTTCCCTGCACGTGCACGCTTTGCGGGGTTGGCGGTCGCTGACCGACACGGTGTGGAGTTAGCGTAGGGGACCCGTGTGGACCAGAGGACCTGCGCGGTGGTACACGGGGCAATATGGCTTGATCAATTCATATACAGACACTCTGGTGTTGATTTTTAATATAGGCCTAGCGGCATTAGTATCAGCCATAGATGGGATGTGCAGCCGTTCCACTCTCTCCAGTTCGAATTTAATGTTAATAGTAGCTGATTTTAGACCCCTTCAAGATTGAATGTAAGCATATGGGACATTAGGAGACCTTTAAGCTCTCTGATACACATATATCCCTGTGCAACATACCAAGGCAGAGGCTAAGATATAAGATATTATTATAATCGCACTTTCCATGATGATTCATACCTGCTGACACCAGTTTTTTATACAATGTTTTTTTTTATTAATTGTGGTCATTTTTTAAATTTTTCTTCAATGAAATGTAATATGTATTTGGTACCAATGTATATACAATAAATATCATTTATATTATTTATGAACTAAGCCCAGTGTTCGTTTGTATAAAATATAGTGTGGGTTGTTTTATTGATAAGGTGACATCTGGTGGTGCAGGGTGGTACTGAAGCCTAAGTTGTTAGATTACCCCGTTCCCCTTATCTCAAACCTTGTGTGTAATTATATTACCATTAGAGATGAGTGAATTTAAAGTAATAACTAAGTGAATCACTTCGTTATCTCGGAAATCTGCTCATCAGCCGGCTGCCTTTTAACTTACAGCAGCTCCGTGCGGCTCTTCCCCAGTGCTGGGGAAAGCTGGATCCAGTCCTGGGAAACTTCTCCCAGTTTCTCAGGACTGGATCCAGTTTTTCCCAGTACTCAGGGAAGAGTGGCAGTGAGTTAAAAGGCAGCAGGCTGATGTGCAGATTTCCTACACAACGAAGCTATTCGCTTCAATATTACTGTTCACTCATCTCTTATTACCACCATACTGTTACTGACCAAATCCTGGATACCAAGACCAACATTACCAATAATATCAGTATGCAAGGGATAAATAATATGTCCACACCATGACAACATAACACAATAACATAGTGTATGAATAATACTGCCATACTGTTTCTTAAGCAAACACCCTATACAGAAACCAAAAATACCTCTACAACGCGACCATATTTTAATAGATACCAGCTGTGAACATTCTCCATAAAACTGATTATAGTGCAGTTACATCCAGGGACTTGCAGGTGACCTCTTTTCAAATAAGAGTTGTTCTCTTTCCTTCTCTTCTCTATTTGTTTAAAAGGGTATTCCAGCAAAAACATTTTTTTTTTCAAATCAACTGGTGCCAGAGATTTGTTATTTATTTCTATTAAAAAAAATCTCATTTTCTACTACTTATCAGCTGCCATATGTCCTGCAGACAGTGGTGTATTCTTTAAGTCTAGAGAGCAGGAGAGGTTTTCAAACCAATTTGACACAGGGCTGCAAGTTTAAAAGTTGTTTTTTTAGGACAATAACTGCATCACCTGCCGAGCGGACCCCAGGACAGATCTTGGATTAAAAGCAGCTATCTGAAGGTACAAGTGGTTTGTGTGTGTGTGTGTGGGGGGGGGGGGGGGGAGATTGTGGGTACAGACTCACTTTAATAGTTTGGGCAAACAGGCAAGTGCCGATAACAAATATTTATACAATGGGAAAAGGGGGTCATTCAAACATTTATTAGGGGAGGGGATTTTTTTATTTATAAACTTTTTTTTTTTTTTTTTTTTAACTTATACATTAATTTAAAAGTCAACCAGGGTGATTTCTAATATACATTATAGTATACATTATACAGCACTGAACGATGAAATCAGTGTTGTATTGGTCTAGTCTGCTGCAGACCAGATCTGTAGATTACCGGGCCGGTAAAAGGAAGGGATTCCCCCTTCGCTATCGCATCACAGGGGGGATCCAGCCACAAGACCACTACAGAGGATGCTATAGAGGACTTTTAAATGCAGCCGTTTTGCAGTGGTTCAGAGAGGGGTTGCGGCACAGCCTCTCTCTGAACCCCTCTAGCGGCACCATGATGTAACTATACGTCATGGGTGGCTAAGTGGTTAAACAAATTGTACAAGATGCTGCTTCACTACAAATTTTGTATGCAATTAGATGAAAACTATTAAAAATAAGGATAATTAATTTTTTTCAAAGGACATTTGAGACATTAAACTGTGTAAATATCATACTCACCCCCAAAAAAGAAAAATAGCTGTACCCTCAACATGTATCACCATTTAGTATGTTAAGAAACAAAAATCTATATTTTGGCACAAATGTAATAAAATTATTTATATAAAATCACATACATTACTGGTTACTATAGAGACAAAGAAACAACAACCAGGGATTATACAGGGTACTGGTAAAAAAAAAAGCCAGCCCACACTAGTTACACACCAGTATGTGGTGTAATAACATAAAACAGTATGCTGGCTACACACAATAATGCATATAGATTAATTAAGGTGCTTAAGGCATATCTGTGACTTCCTATAGCCTTTACACCAACATCACAGAAAGGAGAAAAAAAAAGCAAAAGAAGCACTAAAAAAGCCATGAAAAAAATACAAAAGGTAAAGAGAGATCAGAAACAATTTTTTTTAGCAAAAAAGAAAATATTTAAGGTAAACAAATTATCATTGTTGCCTTACTCCAGTACCAATATCCCTGGAACCCCTGGGACCACCCGACATGTGTTTCGCACTACCGTGCTTCGTCATTTCTGATCATTTATGCTTAACCAATCCCTGAGTTAGCTACCTCAGAGGTCCCCAACCCATACTAGAGGGTTATCTTTGTCTATTTGCCCAAATAGATCCCCCCTGAAGGAGCCTATGTATGGTGGGGTTAGGACTAGTTGAGTCGGTGAATAGCTTCCTGTCAGTGTATGTTGGAGAGATAGCATATATCCAGAGACCTTACAGAGGAGATCCTTCCTGGGCTTGGCCAGGTGGCCAGAACCCATTTGTGGGACTATCCTTTTATGTTAAACTATTTCTTAATTCTACACCTACCACTATCCTAGTCATGGCTGGCAAGAGCACCTCACTGTGAGGCTGTGGTAAAAAAGGCAGGACAATTGCCATCCATGGTACTGTCCATCAAAGTTCCTGATGATCACTACAGGACTAAGGTCAGTAGCAGTGTAGTAACCTGGGGGCTAGGTGTTGGGATGTACTGACTAGGTACTTGTCATGGTGGCCAGAAGTGGTATGCCCACCCCCAGGTATACTAACATGGCTTTGTAAAGGTAGAACAGGGTGTGGAGAGGTTGGGGGTGCACAATAACAATAGAATTCAGCATTTAAAGGTGAAGTCCAGGGTTGGACATTTTTGTCAAAAGAGCCAGGGAGGAGGTAGCTGAACATAACATGTAGGGATGATCCGAACCTGGTTCGGACGAACCCGAACCCTCCGTAACGATTCCCGCTGTCTGCCTGCTCTGTGCAGCGGGCGGATCCAGCGGGAGGAACGCCTGGAAAACTGGGATACAGCCATAGGCTGTATCCCAGTTTTCCAGTTGGTCCTCCCGCTGTATCCGCCCGCTGCACGGAGCGGGCAGACAGCGGGAATCCGATGCCGAGCGTTCGGGTTCAGCCGAACCCGAACCTTGGCGGGTTCGGACCATCCCTAATAACATGCACCTACCTCCCCGACTCCAGTGCAGGTGGCCGTATACCACAGATCTGGTCCTTGGCCGCTTCCGGCCCTTGTCACCGGCTGCCGTTCCTGGTCTCCCGGCCGCATCCTGATCTGAGTGGGGACCCGGGTTAAAACATGTTAGGTTTGCTAAGCCAGTCAGTGGCCGAGGTGGAACCCTGCTATGGCCACTGACTGGCTGAGCAGACCTAACACGTCACAATCCGGGTTCCCACCCAGGCCAGGAAGAGGCCGGGGATTAGTATGCGGTGACCGTACATTACATTGAGGTGAATGGCTAATTGATTTGTGGGGACACCCAACTGTGCCTGCAAATCAATAGTAAAAAAAACATTCCTGCAGCCGATACAGAGGTATTGTCCTAAATGCAGTCCGGTGGCCGGCAGTTTAACAGTGCCCGTTGCTATGTGGACGTTGTTAAATGTAGTGTGAACCATAGCCATAGGCTGTACCTATGTTTTCCAGGACTTCCTAGGGCTGCATCCAACTTTAACAGCAACCACTAATCAAATGCCACACACTCTGGTTCGGGCACACTTGAGAATGCTTGACTCTACTAACAACCAAAATTTGGTGAATGTGGACTGTTTGGGCTGTGTTCACACACATTGGAGGTACGTAGCCGTATTGTCGTGGTACTGCAGCATCTTCACAGAAATCATGCAGTACCGCAATGAAATGATGCAGTAACACAATATAAATGCAATGTGTAAACACAGCCTTATTCACTGGAAACACAACAAGATTGCAATAAGCTAGAAATACATGCTTACATACTTTAATTTAGGGTTTTGAGGAGGGTGGGTTGGAGGTGACAGACTAGTTGACTATGCTGTTCAAAACAGGTAAAAAATAGTTAATTGTATAGATTTGTAACTTCTTGTATAGGTGTAACCAAGGGAGTACATGCCATATGTCTGGAGCATGCTACCACTGTGCTAATGAATTCCGTTGATCAGTTACTGATGAGCTATCCTGCATAGTTGCCAATAGTCCAGCCAAATTAATGTCCTTGGTATGTTTTGGGAAGCCATGTCCCAGAAAGTCCCAGCCCCTGGTTTCCCTGCATTTAGTCCCCCCCCCCCATGCATTTAACCATAAGCACGGGGGGATCTCTACAGTGGAGTCCCAAATACATTACATATTAGGGAGCTAAGTGCCAAGGGGATTACCTTCAGGGTATGCCTACTGGGTAGAAGTGACTACTCCTGGGGGAGGGGGGGTTATCCTGAGGGCATGCCTTAATCAGAAATACCCAATTAAAACATCATAAAACCAAACCCATAAATCTATTGTACAATCTATGAAGACCCAGTTACAGCAATAACATATGGTTTCCCTTTAAGGTTTCAGATATTTAAAAGGCCATGCTAAATATGGAGGACGAATCCCAGGAGGAAGAAATAGTGGAGGCAATGACATCAAAAGATGGAGAAATCTATTGTCTCCTGAAAAACATCCCAGTGGAGGCAGTGACCATCATCATGGAGGAAGAGCCTAAAAATAAAAAATTCCACTCTAGGCTAAAAAAAAACAAAGGAGGCGGTGACCATCTCTGCCAAAATGAAGAAGAAAGTCAAGGGCTCAAAAATTCCTAAATATCTGCTCCTGGCTCAAAAACAACAAACAGAGAAATGTAAAGAATTCTATATCTGGCTGGAAAAATAGAACAGGAAAAGAAAAGGAGCCCGGAAAGAAGATTACAAGGAAAATGACAAAATCTCTGCATGGAGCGGACGCAGTATAGCGGAGGTCCAGCATGACTGGGTTCAGCTGACACAGTAGGCCAGGGGAGTGGGGTAAAATGTGGGGAAGGTTGAGTAACTGTAAGAGATTAAGGGGTTAAGGACAGATAGTGGAGGAAAGTGGGGTTTTGAACGGGAGAAGGCGATTGGTTCAGGTTACTTACCAGGGAGGAGCTTGGGTCCCATTAAAGAAGGAGGAACAGGTGGATCTTTGGAAGTGAGGATGATGCTGATACTGGGATCTGAAATATGCTGGGGCCTGATAATGGGGTCTGTAATATACTGGGGCCTGATAATGTAATATGCTCCCTCTGTATTGTCCTAACTGTAAGATCCATACAATAAGGACAATATAGGGAGATTTCTGGGGAAAAAAAACAAATATGACCAGCTGCACCCTGCAAACCACACCGACAATGGACCACGCCCCACAAAACACCCCCACAATAGACCACGCCCCACAAAACACCCCCACAATAAACCACCCCCACAAAACCAACCCACAATAGACCACGCCCCACAAAACCCACCCACAACAGGCCACATCCCCAGAAATACGCCCACAAGACACCCCTAGCTTTGAAAGACAAAGAGTCCCTGGTAATGATGGCAACTATGTATCCTGTAGATCAGTGTCTATTAACCTGTGGTAAAGGTACCTTAGGGGGTATGCAGCGCAGGTTGAGGAGGTATGTTGGAGGTGTACAAAAAATACCTTTTGCTTTTCACGCTGGAAACATTGCTATCATTTACCAATGTCCTGATGGTAATCACCACCCCTCCTAACTCCACCCACCTTCCTTTCCCCAGCGTTCTGTACAGGGGGTGGGGCTTGGTGATGCTGCTTGGGAATGAAGGGAGAGCGGGCACATGAAATCAGGAGCCCGCCCTCCCCAAACTCCTCCCACCAGCCTCGTCCTTCCTGCTTCCCTGCCTGCTGCACAACCCTGGCTACAAGGGGACATGTATCTACCTACATGGGGAAATGTATCTACCTACAAGGGGCCATGGGACATGCACCACCAGTTCAGGCAAGCCCAGCCCTCCTCCACTGCAAGTGTCTACACAACTTTTGTACAAGGTTTATACTTGTCACCCTCTCCACCCCTTGTGTGTCCCCAGTGCACTACCACAAGCCTGGCGTAAAGCGGCAGAAAGTAGCAGATTTCTGTGCAAACCAGTCAGTTTGTACAAAAATCAGAGACTTTTTTGCTGATGTGCACCCTGCTTACCATATGTGCGAGGGTGGGAACATGGCCTCATCTTGGGCCTGATTTACCATGGTAAAAATCTATACCAGCTTAGAGCTGTTGTAGATTTCACCGAATATACTGAAAGACGTGCACCTCTAAAGGAATATCAACATTGTAATGAAATATTACCGGCCCTTTAATAACCAGTTGATCCGGTGACTCTCAGGTCAGGCCTGGTGGAGACCACAGAACGTGCCGCAGTCATTCCCACCCGTCCACTATTATCCTGAGAGTCACCGGACCTAAAGATCCAGAGGAAGGCGAAGAAACCCCCCGGAGATTCTACATCAGGGGGGAAAAAATTCCTTCCTGACCCCACAAGTGGCGATCGGATCTGATCTCCCTGGATCACAACTAGCCTGCTGCATACAGCTGTATATATATTATATAGGATCAGGAGACGTCATTCTGTAACGGAAGAGAGAGACAGTAATCCTGCACAATATGTTGTATCTATAGAAATAACTATTATTATTACATATACATCCATCTTATATACAGTACATGTCCTTCTCCTAAGAGCTTACACTCTATCTGGTTCGGGAGACCTGCCCTTAAGAGTTTACAAGCTAATATTCACCATATATGTCCTGCTCACAGAGCTTACACTCTAATATATCATACAATCTACTAATATAGGTCCTCCTCTTAGGAGCTTATAGGCTGATATATAACACATGACTACATGTCTGCCCTGAAGAGCTTACAATCTAATGTACACTACAATACCCCACTCCTAAGAGCTTGCACTGCAATGTACAATACAGATGTCGCCAGTGTTAACATGAACACGACAAAGCATTTCATGGTAACATAAGCTACATGTGTAGAGGCCCTGCTCCCCGCAGGAGCTTACAATCTAATACACAAGCAGTGGCGTAGCTACCGCGGTCGCGGCGGTTGCCGCCGCGACCGGGCCCGCCACAAGGGGGCCCGCGAGCCCGAGTGCCAGAGCTCCCAGAGCTCCCTGCGCGCCTTGGGCCCTGACTTCCGGTTCCGCGCGCAGGGATTCTGGGATGCGCGCGCTGCCGGGGATAAGACGCGACACCCCCAGCAGCCGTGCAGCAGCCGGGGACAGACCAGGAGGAGAGAGGATCAACGTGGGAGCGCGTTGTCAGGTGAGTTAAGTCTTGTTTTGTTTTTTATCAGCCTGCAGGGTGGGGGGAAAGAGGGGGGCATCTATGAGGGTGGGGGGGGGGGAAAGGGGACCATCTATGAGGGTGGGGGGGGGGAGAGAGGACCATCTATGAGCGTGGGGGGGGGGAGAAGGGGACCATCTATGAGGGTGGGGGGGGGGGAAAGGGGACCATCTATGAGGGGGGGGGGGGAAGGGGACCATCTATGAGGGGGGGGGGAAAGGGGACCATCTATGAGGGTGGGGGGGGGGGGAAAGGGGACCATCTATGAGGGTGGGGGGGGAAAGAGGGACCATCTATAAAGGGGGGGGGGGAAGGGGACCATCTATAAGGGAGGGGGGGGAAAGGGGACCATCTATAAGGGAGGGGGGAAAGGGGACCATCTATAAGGGAGGGGGGGAAAGGGGACCATCTATAAGGGAGGGGGGGGGGGGAAGGGGACCATCCATAAGGGAGGGTGAGGAGAGAGGGGGCCATCTATAAGGGAGGGGGGAGAGGGGGCCATCTATAAGGGAGGGGGTAGAGGGGGCCATCTATAAGGGAGGGGGTAGAGGGGGCCATCTATTGGGGGGGGTAACATAGGGGGAGAGGGAATACACAGAGGGGGCATATATTATTAGGGGGTCACATAGAGTCAGGGCTACCCACTAAATGAGGGTGTAAAGGGGACAGTACAGATGTGCAGTGTGTATAGAGATGAGGATGGTGTCAGTGTGAGGAGCCTAATATGTCTGTCTGGCAGATTCTGTGGATTTGTGGCTCGGAGAAGTTCTCATAATGGCCCAGGACGGATGGAGAAGATGAAAAGGAAAGAACTCTGATCAGAAAAGACATCTCCTGTGAGTCACCTGATATAACTGCACTGTAATGTATATGGTGTATAGAGCCTGTGTAGAGCTGGGGCCACCTCTATATGACTGGATGAGGTGATTCAGTATACTGGATTTGGTCAGTAACAATATGGTGGTGATGGTAGTGGTTGTGGTGTGGCAGTAATGTTTCCTTCCTATATACTGGTATTACTGGTAATATTGGTCTCAGTATACAGGATTTGGTCGGTAACAGTATGGCGGTAATAGGTAATATCTGTCTTGGTGTGTGTCTGTGTGTGTATATATATATATATATATATATATATACACACACACACCATTAGCATCACTTGGTCGTGAAAGGAGGGGGGGGGGGGCAAGTTGGCCTCTCGCACCAGGGCCCAGGAGACATTAGCTACACAACCTACATTCTGCCACACAGCAGACAGACAACAGAGAGGTGGCTGTCTACAGAAGAACAGACATTTTAAGGCTGCGTTCACACTACGTATATTTCAGTCAGTATATGTATATTTCAGCCAGTATATTTCAGTCAGTATTGCAACCAAAACCAGGAGTGGATTAAAAACACAGAAAGGCTCTGTTCACACAATGTTGAAATTGAGTGGATGGCCGCCATTTAATCGCAAATATTTACTGCTATTTTAGAACAACGGCTGTTATATTGAAATAATGGCCGTTATTTACTGTTATATGGCGGCCATCCACTCAATTTCAACATTGTGTGAACAGATCCTTTCTGTGTTTTTAATCCACTCCTGGTTTTGGTTGCAATACTGACTGAAATAAACGTAGTGTGAACGCAGCCTAAAAGGGATTTCCAGGGAATGATGGCCAATTCTGTGCATAGACCATAACTCAACTTTCCCCGGAAAACCCCTTTAAGGCCAGGTTCACACATGTGCCCAGATGTGTTTACTAAACTCATTTTAGCTCCATGTGTGAACGAGGCCTCAGGGAAGAGCTCCCTACCTGGACGCGTCTTCTCCAAGCTGCCAACCTGTAACTAACAGCAGAAGCCTCAGCTACACCTGTATACTCCGCACCATGTGTGACATCATGAGCCGTGTGCTTGTGATGTCATCATAACTGCCGCTGCTGTTTATGTATCAAGCTTACAGTCAGTGATAAGTGCTCAGCTGGGATTGGTTGCTATGGGCAACAAAGGACGTTCCTACTGTAAGACTGGGCCATAACATTTCAGTCATTTTCAAGCAATGCATGATGGTTAATGGTCTGTATTTATAGCGTGCAAACTAACTAACATACATCCATATTCATAATATGAATGAATAAATGTATAAAGTGATATATATATATATATATATATATATATATATATATATATAGGTAGAAGATAATCCACAGCACTCAGCAGATACGGTGAAAAAAATGTGAATTTATTCCATATACAAAAGGTGATCCACGTCAAGCAAAGTCAAAGCAAAGTGCAGCATACAAAAAGACCGGAGCAACGTTTCAGCGAACCAACATCGCCATTTTCAAGCATATATTTATTTGTACACATATCCGCGCTTATATAAACATTGAGACATAATTAAAGGACAATTCTGGTGTCCCCCCCTCCCCCAAATAATTAAAACACATTACAAAGCGGTCAGATGTTAGCTGGGAGTCAATGGAGGTTTATGATCTGCCTTGCACACATGGCGTTTTTCGGGGGTGGCTTTTTTCTCTCCTTTCTGGCGTTTTTCAGGCTCTGTGGCAGTTTTTCCAAATTGCATCATGCTGAGGGGTAAGCGTTTTTTCAGCAAACTGTGGTGTTTTTTTTCAACCAAAGACTTCAATGGGATTGTTCTGGTTGTTTTAAAAATGCCATTGCTGTGCTTATTGTGTTTCCTGGCGTTTTTGTCACCTTTTGTGGTCAGGTGATGGCAAAGGAAAAAAAAGTTCAGCACACAAAAACGCCTAAACCACAAAGAAGATTATTCACAAATAAAGTAAAAAACGTTAGAATTAACGCCAAAAATGCCCCAAAAAACCTTTGCGTGAGGGCAGCCTAAAAAAGGTGATACATACCTCTTGTGTGTTAGACCAAAGTTACCAAGTTAGCAGTTACTAAACTCTTCCACTAGATGGCAGACACACACCACATCACTGCACTGCTCACACATAATACAGCGGCTTTGTCCAGAGCACACAGCACATAGGCCAAGCAAACAGAAGTAGCTTCATCTGCTGTTTTTAGAAATTGAGGGTATTTGCTGTTACTAGTGGCTACAGCTGTCCTTCCTTTATTGTATAACATACTACAGTGATTGTAGCTATTACAATACACCATAATGATATTCAATGTAAGGTCATAAATTACATCTATTGCACAAACTACCTTATTAAACAAGAAATAGTGAAGGAAGAAGGACTATTGTGGTGAGCCCAGCATATTATACAAAAAGCAACCTTATTAGATGATCATAAAGTGCAGAGTACATAGAAAGTGCAGTTATTCCATAAGTGTGCAATAGAGGTGTGAATGAGTTATTAAAAAAACTAGGGTGCTGTCGGGTAAGGTGACCCTGTTATACCCTACCTTTACTAGTTGAGGGACCGCTGGGTAAGGCGTCCCTCCGCCAGACGGTTTCTGGCCCTGCACTGATTCGTCATATAGAGGTATGTAGGCTGTCAAGGAAGTATATATGTCAGATCGATGGCTTTAGTAAAATAGGCACCGATCGGTTGTGCAGTAAGGGGAGTTAGGAGACTAGGATGGTGTCTCAGGTCAGTACACGGCAATAATGACTCATAACATTCGTATATGCTATCGTGTGTGCTTTCTACAATTCCTAGGATATTAGGAGTGTGTAGCAAGTTTCCACTTCTTCCAGTTACTCCGACGCGTTTCCCCTCGGCTACCCACAGTCATTACATTTGCCTATCATTTCCAGACCTATATCAGGACCGAACAACATTCTCTATGGAACACCAACTGCTTCCAAGACCATTTCCACACTAAGGTATACTTTTACCATCGACCATAATTTGCTTGTGAGGGGTGCCCCATTATTGAGCACACTATAACTCCCCCCTCCTTTCCTCTTCTCTATTCAACATAGATGGTCCTCCAGACCACCGAAACCATAACACTTCCATGATACCTTCCTGATGAACCTCTGTACACCACCGAGGGGAAACGCGTCGGAGTAACTGGAAGAAGTGGAAACTTGCTACACACTCCTAATATCATAGGAATTGTAGAAAGCACACATGATAGCATATACGAATGTTATGAGTCATTATTGCCGTGTACTGACCTGAGACACCATCCTAGTCTTCTAACTCCCCTTACTGCACAACCGATCGGTGCCTATTTTACTAAAGCCATCGATCTGACATATATACTTCCTTGACAGCCTACAAACCTCTTTATGATGAATCAGTGCAGGGCCAGAAACCGTCTGGCGGAGGGACGCCTTACCCAGCGGTCCCTCAACTAGTATAGGTAGGGTATAACAGGGTCACCTTACCCGACAGCACCCTAGCTTTTTTAATAACTCATTCACACCTCTATTGCACACTTATGGAATAATTGCACTTTCTATGTACTCTGCACTTTATGATCATCTAATAAAGTTGCTTTTTGTATAATATGCTGGGCTCACCACAATAGTCCTTCTTCCTTCACTATTTCTTGTTTGTACTACAGACTTGTGGGAGCCACATATAGAATTATTCAGCCAGGTACCATCCTCCTTTCTTACTCCTAATACCTTATTAGGGTGCGTTCACACCTACAGGATCTGCAGCAGATCTGCAGCAGATTTGATGCTGTGTTCAGTTTATTTAAATGAAATCTGCTGCAGAAAATCAGCTGCAGATCCTGTAGGTGTGAACGCACCATTAAACACTATTTTTCACAGCTTGATCCCATTTAGGTTAAAGAGGTAGTTCACAAAAAAATGTCTTTTTCAAATCAACTGGTGCCGGAAAGTGCAAGAGATTTGTAATTTACTTCTTATGTAAAATCTAAAGTCTTCCAGTACTTATCAGCTGCTGTATGTCCTGCAGGAAGTGGTATTCTTTCCAGTCTGGAGAACACACCACTTCCTGCAGGACAGCTGATAAGTACAGGAAGCCTTGAGATTTTTTTTTTAATAGAAGTAAATTATAAATCTCTGGCAATTTCTTGCACCAGTTGATTTAAAAGAATTTTTTTTCGTGAACTACCCCTTTAAAACTGGGTTGACATCACCTCCGTAGGGAGGCTGCAGTGTTGTGCAGTGAGCTTACATCAACCAGCTCTATGACTCCCCCTAGTGGATATATGAATAAATGGCTCATTTCAGAGGTGCTGGCTTCTAATAAATCTGCTTCAGTACAGCGCAGACCATAGACTGCCATATAGTTTATGCCAGGTCACTCATGTGGCCACACCCCTCTTATTTAGTTCTCCACCCACTTTCTTCAAGGTGAGTGCACCATAAATCAGACAAAAAGTCACACATTTTTGTGCAGCTGTGCATTGTGCAAAAAATAGCTACTTTTTTTACTTACATAAGGGTGCCCCCATACACACTTTTTGTCTGGCGTATTTCAGGCAATGGTGTTTCCCCCCCCCCCCCCCCCCCCCCATGCATTTGCATCTCTTTCTGGCATTTTATCTAGCGTTTTTTACTTTAAGGCCAACACAACTTTACAGGGCCGCACTCTCCATTGTCGGCTATGGTGAATTGCATCCTTGTGCACCCACATCCCAATTTAGCACAAATGAAGATCATCCGGCCACTACTGCAGTACAGGCCAGGATGATCTTCACTAACTCCGCCCGTTCTGTGATCATGACCGAAGTGTGAATATATTTTTTTCTGTGTGAGGCGTTTTGGTGTGCTGAACATTTTTTTCCCCTGCCATCACATGACCTAGTTGCTGAACCACAAATGGTGACAAAAATGTCAGGGAAAAAAAAATTGTCTATTTAAGGAAAAATACCACAGTTTACAGATATAAACGCCACACCCTCATCATGCAGCGTTTAGGAAAACTGGTGAAGAGCCTCAAAAACGCCACCCAATAAAAACGCCATGTATGTAAGGCAGATCATAGACTTCCAGCTAACATCTGGACGCTGGTGTTTTTGAAAAAAAAAATGCCATAGCATTTTTCTTGGCGTTTTTCTGAGATTTTAAGGCAGTGTGAATCCAGCCTAAATAAATGATAAATACCCCCCCCCCCCCCACACACACACACACACGCGCATGGTAAACCCCCTTTTGGAAGAACTGTCAGGTTTGACTACTCACCTGTACATGTGCACATGGATCGTGAGTAATATGTCAAAGTAGTCAGAAAAATTACTCCAGTCAAGAAGCTCAATTTTACATCAAGGAGGGAGAAATTTGAAGGGATTGTAATTAAGCAATTAGCATCTCTCTAAGCTTTGTGGAGTTCTGCATCTGGCTTTTCATGTTATGAGCTCTATAACTATATAGTCAGAAAGACAGTTTGCCTTCATTAAATGCTCTCAGTTTTACAATTCGTTCTGCGCACACAAAGTCATCTAAACATCTGCGGACGAGACACAACAAAACGCGGCCCTTTGATTTATGGATACGACTGATGTCAGGTCTTTTGGTCTAAAAAGTGACTTGTTTTATGAACCTTTTACAAGGTCAGTATGAGCCCTTGTGGTCAACGTGGACACCATTTCCAGAAAATGAATGTGAGCAAGGACAAGCCTTCTCTCAGAATTGCTCCTTTGTGCTGCCACAATTATATACAGTAACATGCTTTTCAAGTAGTCATAAAAGTCTTCATTTGATGTCAGAAATGAGTGAGCGCAGGACAATATTTACAAGTAGACATAAATTACCATAATAATGGCCATGGTGTGTACAATGTAATACTCTTCAGTGCTACAGTCAAAGAGATCTGCTGACTGCTCATATGGTTAGGATCACCTTCAGTCAATTAACTCCTTAAGGGTATGTTCACACGTACAGGATCTGCAACAGATTTGATGGCGCAGATTTGAAGTTGCAGATTCATAGCAAATCAAATCTGGGACATCAAATCTGCTGTGGATCTGCTGCAGATCCTGTATGTGTGAACGCACCCTAGGGATTTTAGCCTTAGAGGCCACGCTAATTTTTACTTTTTGCATTTTTGTTTTTTCTTCTAAGAGCCATAGTGCTTATTTTTTTAACCTACAGGGCTGTTTGGAGACATCTTTTGCGCCACGATCTCTAGTTTTCATTGACACCCTGTTTGTACAGATGGGAGGTTTTGATCTCTCTTTATTTATTTTTTCTGATATACAGTATAATGTAACAAAAAGAAAATCAGCTATCCTGGTGCTACTTGGCTTTTTTTTGTTTAGGCCCTTCACCGTTTGGGAACACTATTGTTATATTTTATTAGATTTATTAGATTACACACTCTACAATATATAGTGTGTTTATTTATTTATTTATTTTTTATGTGTTTATATAAAAAGGGGAGTCATTTAAGTTTGTATAAACTTAATTTTTTTTCACTTTTCAATTCCCTCTAAAGGACTAGATTAGATTGCATACACTAGTCAATGCTATGCCGTTGCATAGCATTGATCAGTGTTATTGGTGATCTTCACATGGAGTCTGCCTATGTCAGACTCCATTAGAAAATCGCAGAGCTGATTGCACAGAGGTAAGTAAGAGACCTTCGGCAGTCAAGGAAAATGATCGGGAACTCAAGAAGTCACACTGCAGGGGTAACAGGAGTAACAGTTAAATAGCGCGATATGCGGCATTGAAGGGGTTAACGACGGGCAGCAGCACAATCACTGCAGCCCACCATTAACAGTGAGGACCTGGCCTCACCCTCTATGAAGCGAGCTGAGCCCCTGAGTTTGCCTTATAGAGCCCACAAACCCTCTGGTGCATTGATGCATCATGGGTCCTTAAAGGAGAAGTCCGGCAATTTTTTTTTAAAGTATTGTATGGCCCCCCCCCCCTCCCCGCCAAAAAAAAAAGTTATACAAATCAACAATATACACTTATTACGGGAAATGCACATTCCCCAGAGCTGTGCGGGCTGTGGCTGCTGGAGAGGATGATGGCAGGGGACACTGAGGGACACAGGGCACTGGAGGGACACTGAGCATCCCTCTGCCATCATCCTCTCCAGCAGCCACAGCCCGCACAGCTCTGGAAGTCGGGTCGTGACATCACCATTTTATCCAGGAAGTGACATCACCAGGAAGTGAAGCCTTGATGCAGTAATAAGTGCAGGAAAAAAGCACTTTATGAGCATTTCCCATAATAAGTGTATATTGGGGATTTGTATAACTTTTGGGGGGCAATACAATACTTTAATAAAATTTTTTGTCAGACCTATCCTTAAAAGCGAATGTTTCATCAGGAACATTGTTGCTTTTTTTCCCCTTAATGGAACGGTGCCTGCGGTGGGCCTGCCCCCAATTCTCTGGGCCGGGGCGGTGTTTGAAAATAAAGATTGGTGCAGAGTGTGCATTGGGGCAGCCTTTAAAAAAAAAAAGGACCACACCACCAGCATCCTCACTCTGGCACCAATCAATTAAACTAAAAAGCAGTAATGATACATTCGCTTTATGGGGTTAATATATTTCCCACCAACAACACGTTTTGTTTATGCAAACTGCCACTACATACAGGTCTGTGCCAGATACAGAGAGGGCATAGTAATGTAATTTATCTTTTGTATGTGGTGTGTGTTGGGGGGGGGGGGGATAGTTTTCCTGCATTTTATGGAAACTAAATTTTTCCATGAAGCCTCTCACATAGTCATGCGGTGGCCACACACTCTGGCCCCTGTTCTCCCCATACAGAAAAATGTTCTGCACAGCCAAGCATTCCTGTATTCTCTATGGAGAAGGGAGGGTTAAGCCGCAACCAGGAAGATCAGACTGTGGCTTATCTATCCCAGAACAAAGGGCTCAGGCAGTAATTTTCCATTATGCCCGACCACTATCTCCACCAACATCATCAGTCAGTGGATGGTCGGGTGGGCCCCATACACCTCATAAGGTGCTCAGCTAAAATTACTTTAATGGAGCTGAAATGCAAAACCATGAAATATACAGAAAGAAGAAAAAGCAACAGCACTATAAATGAGCATAAGTGAGAAAAGCGGGTTTTGATTAATAAAAAATCACAAACCGCTTTAAAAAAAATTAAAACATACACATAGCAGATTCCATGTAAGTTGACATGTCAATTCTTTGAGTGAAAAGTGGAAGAGAGCAGAGGCGCACAAGCCCTCCCATAGAGTCTCCGTTTGACACTGAGGCAGGCGCGATTCCATGGGAAAGAACTCCGCTTGGAATTCCACTAAATTCCGCCCTTAAGGTCTGAGAGTTCAGTGCCCCCCCTTCCCCATCGACAGAAGGGGCAGGGAGAGAAGCACGTATCTGAGTGCTTCTCTCTCCGCTCTCTGTGTATGTGCGAATGAGGTGGTCCCATAGACTTACATTGGCAGTCACGTGGCACAGAGCTGGTAGAAAATGAGCTTAGCGTGCACTTCTCCCACCTGGTTCTAGCAATCTGTCAGGGTCTGAATACTCAGATCCCGACCAATCAAAACTGTTGGCATGTACATGTCAAGTTTTATAAATCTAGGAGCCAAGGATTTGTTGTCTTCATTGTACCAGTAAGGAGGACGGAGCGGCAATATTATTTAGGTGCTATTAGGAGTATATAAGGCTATATGAGATTACATGGCAGCATTACAGAAATGCCGCCTTTGATGAATGTACTTAGGGTACGGTCACATGCTGCAGCAGATTTTAAATACATTGATTGTTTTGACGCAGAAACACTGGAGATTTTCTGCAACTGATCTTAAAAATAAAATGAATAACTACAATAAATAAACAATAAACTACAAATAAATAAACTGACTCCTTCTCTTGAATAAATACACAGGACGTTCCCCATAACACAAGATGCCGTCGTGGATCATTGTGTTTGTTTTGAGCTGCACAATATCCTGCCGTAATATGTCAAGTCTTTTTGACAGCAAGTTAATATGGGAAAGCCAAGACATCATCACGCGCTTCTGAGACCCCCGGCCCGGGGCTGACCTTTATGACACAGTAGTGGGCTGTAATTGACTGCTGCATGATTAGTCAGCTGCATTGATTTCTGGGTGTTGTAGCGGTGTACAGTCATCCTTTACTGCAGAGCACTGTATTCCCAGAAGTGGTGCTGATCAGTAATGCCACATGCTGCTGCCCTCAATAGCTTCATATACTGGAGCTACAAGACACGATGAAATATTAATGGGTTAAAGTACAATTGTGTTAACCCGATATCCTATACAGGTCAGAGTAATGGCAATAGTTTAGTGTACATTTAACCTTCGTGTTCTCCATGAATAAACCATGATGAGACTTCGCACAGAGATGAGTATAATAAAGGGACGGTCTACTGTAGAAAACCCCATGCCTTCATGTATATGTGGGCGTCCTATCAGTGTGGGAGGCTGATGTATATGTGAATGTACAGACATTGGGGGAGATTTATCAAACATGGTGTAAAGTGAAACAGGCTCAGTTGCCCCTAACAACCAATCAGATTCCACCTTTCATTTTCCAAAGAGTCTGTGAGGAATGAGAGGTAGAATTTGATTGGTTGCTAGGGGCAACTGAGCCAGTTTCACTTTACACCATGTTCGATAAATCTCCCGCCATATTTGATAAATCTCCCCCTTTGACTTAGAGGGTATGTGCACACTACGGAATCCTAGTGGATCACCCGCCATGGATACTGCAGCTTACCCCTGTTTGTGACCGGGCGCATACCCAGCTGTGCCATGGACTCCATTCTATGGTCAGGCAGATTCCGCCATCCACCTGTTAATTCTTCGCACAAACAGCAGAATCTGCCTGTGCATAGAATTGAGTCTATGGCACAGGCGGATATTCACGCAGCCGCGAGCTGGGGCGAGCTTAGCCGGGTGATCCACCAGGATTCCGTAGTGTGCACATACTCTAATAGCCATAAGTTGTCAGCTAGTGACTACGTTTGGGTAATTTTTCAAGATATATACATGTTATATACGTTTCTAAAAGCGCGGTGTGTTCCGAGCCAAACGTGCATGTATACATCGGCACATATTATTGTATTGCTTACATAGGGCAATAGGACTTAGATGACTCCAGAACTGAAGAAATAGGGGGAAATGTATCAAGTGGCGCACAGGGCTTTTTCTGGCGCAGAGAGCCCACTTGCGCATAAATGTAATTGCAAACGCTTGTTTTGCGAATAATTTATTTGCAAGTGGCCTCTCTGCACCACTTGCGCCAGAGAGGCGGGGGCGTTCCGGGGGGGCACCATATAGAGGGGGCGTGGCCTCTGCTTGCGCTGCATTTATTATTTTTTAGGCGTATAAATGATAGTGAAACCTATGCCAGCTCTGAGCTGTAGTAGGTTTCACTTTGTTCGCACAGATGGGCTCCGTGGGCATGGGATTTATGTAGAGGCGGTGCTACATAAATCCTCAGAGCTGCGGAGACATTTGTAAGCCCGGCGTAAAAAATGTCGGACTTAATAAATGTCCCCCATAGTGTTCTGGAGTGTGAATTGGCAACTTTTACTTTGCTTATCAAGATGGAAAAGTGTTCCTGAACTAGCCCTACTGGTATACAATGCAGTTGGTTGCAGTGTATCAGTGTAATCCTTTGTAATGTAGACATAGCAGCACAAGGCTCTGTCTCTGTTGTAGTTTATGGGAGTTACGGAAACAGTCGAGTGTTTCACAACTCCCATAAACTACTATGTAGATAGCCATCTCTCTAGAGTGCTAAAATCAGACATTTATAGTGTATCCTGTGGATATGTCATAAATCTCTCACATAAGAATACCTCTTTAAAAGAGCATTCTGGGTAAAACTCATGCATAGTTGTTATGCCTTAGGCAGGACCTAAAGGGTTTGTACCAGACACAGTCATGCGCTAGGCCTAACAAAGTAACAGTTTTGCTTGGTTTGCTCCTTTAGGCTACGTTCACACTACGTATATTTCAGTCAGTATATGTATATTTCAATCAGTATATTTCAGTCAGTATTGCAACCAAAACCAGGAGTGGATTAAAAACACAGAAAGGATCTGTTCACACAATGTTGAAATTGAGTGGATGGCCGCCATTTAACCCTTTGAGGACCAGGCCCAAAATGACCCAGTGGACCGCGCAAATTTTGATCTTAGTGTTTCCGTTTTTCCCTCCTCCCCTTCTAAGAGCTCTAGCACTTTCAGTTTTTTATCTACAGGCCATGTAAGGGCTTATTTGTTACAGGAATAGTTGTACTTTGTAATGGCGTCATTCATTTTACCATAACATGTATGATGGAATTCCAAATATATTATTTATGAAGATATAAATTGGTGAAATCGCAAAAAAGAATGCAATATGGTAACGTTTGGGGGGTTCCTGTGTCTACGTTATGCACTATATGGTAACAGCGACATGATACAATTATTCTATAGGTCAGCCCAAACACAACCATATGCAGGTTACACAGATTCTATAATGTTATATATATATTTTTTAATGAAATCCTTTTTTTTGGCAATTAATTATAAATAAAATGGGACTATTGTGACGCTTATAACGGTTTTATTTTTTCACCTACGGGGCTGTATGGGGTGTCATTTTTTCCGCCATGATCTCTAGTTTTTATTAATACCATATTTGTGAAGATCGGACGTTTTGATCACTTTTTATTAATTTTTTTATATATATAATGTAACATAAAATCGGTAATCTGCGCACTTTTTCCCCTCTTTTCGTGTACGCCGTTCACCGTTCGCAATGACGCTTGTTATATTTTAATAGATCGGACAATTACGCACGCTACGGTATATTATATGTTTATCTATTTATTTATTTTTATATGTTTTATTTATATAATAGGAAAGGGGGGTGATTTCAACTTTTATTGGGGGAGGGGTTTTGGGGTAGTGTGTTAGTGTTTTGAACTTTTTTTTTTTTACACATTTGAAGTCCCTTTGGGGGACTTTTACATACATTACTTGGATTTCTACACTGATGAATGCTATGCCATAGGCATAGCATTGATCAGTGTTATCGGCGCTCTGCTCATTGAGCCTGCCTGTGCAGGCTTAGAGTAGCAGAGCGCCGATCGGACCGCACGGAGGCAGGTAAGAGACCTCCAGCAGTCCGTTTTACCGATCGGGACCCCCGCAGTCACACTGCGGGGGTCCCGATCGGTAAGTGACAGGGGACTCCCCCTGTCACTTACACTTAAACGCCGCGATCGCGGCGTTTAAGGGGTTAATGACACGCGGCAGCGCGATCGCTGCAGCGTGTCATTGCCGGTGAGGTCCCGGCTGCTCACTGCAGCCGGCCCCCACCTCCTATGAAGCGCGCTCCGCTCCGGAGCGCGCTTCATAGCGGGAATAACACCCAGGGCGTACAGTTACGCCCTAGGTCGTCTGGGGACAGACTTCCATGGCGTAACTATACGCCCTGGGTCGTCTAAGGGTTAATGGCAAATATTTGTTGTTATTTTAGAACAACAGCTGTTATATTGAAATAATGTACTTATCAGTTGCTGTATGTCCTGTGGGAAGTGGTATTCTTGAACAGAGGTGGCAGTGGCAGCAGAGAGCACTGTGTCAGACTGGAGAGAATACACCACTTCTTGCAGGACATACAGCAGCTGATAAGTACTGACAGAGTTGAGATTTTTTAATAGAAGTAAATTACAAATCTCTGGAACTTTGTGACACTGGTTGATTTAAAAGATTTTTGGGGGGAGTTGCTTAACATAAAACTTATACAGCCCTGCAGTTTTCTATTCTATCATAGCTATAGAAATGCATCTTGATAACAATGGCAGCCACACAGTGCCCCCCCCCCATAACAATGTTTTTCTAAACCATCAGGAAATAGACAACTATGTCTATGTGTTAATTATAAAGTAATTATAAGAAGGTTCACACACACACACACACACCAGCCCAAGGGGTCAGTTGGGTACGGGCAGTCACACTGTAGCGCAAAACCAATAGTGATTACCCTCCTGCAAATGGAGGTAGTGCAGGTGGCACTCTGTTGTGGCACAAGTTAAGGCCCTATTACACGAAACAATTATCAGTCGTATTCGGGGGAAATGGGCCGTTATGAACGATAATCGTCTTGTGTAATAGAAGGCAATGATCATCCGACATCAACGATCAACACGTTGAAAGACAAATGACTATGATAGCAACGATCTGCTGCTGACAATCTGTGGAACAGGAGCGGCGGCAGCAGACTGCTGCTATCCGCTATAGGCTGCCCAGACGATCTAGCGTTAATCCGGGCAGCCACCCCCTGCAGCTCCCCGTGGTGTGTAATAGCGGCAGCAGCAAGCAGGGAAGGAGGAGCAAACAAGCGCTTTTTGGGGATTTCATACTTGAACTCTGTTCAGCCACCTCCTCCCCGGCTGATTTTGAAAAAATGACGGACCCTGGACTTCTCCTTTAAGGTAAAGGGTGTCATTTTGGCCTACGTTTAGATGGTAAATGTTGGGGTTTGTTGTATGGGATAGTGCCTAGCGGGTTCTTTTATATGACTATGTATGATAGAATGACACGTTAAAGCCAAAGCATATATTGGAGAATCTCTCTATGTGTGCCTCCAATAACACAGTGTGAATAGAGCCTAACAGCGAGGTGGAACTGATCTTTTTTCCTGGTCCTACTATTTCTGTAATTAAATATAACAAATGATACAAATCTAATATACATTGACTATCATTCAATCATGACACCTCATCCGGTTGTGCATCCAATTTAAACAAGTGTATAACATTACACCTCTTCTTTGGACATTTTCTTCGAGTTCTGCATATATAACACAAGTTATTTATTGATCGTGTAGAGGAACAAATAGCATCTGAATGTAGACAAATGCTATTTGTAACTGAATTCCTTGCATATGTTACGCTGGAACTGTCCATCTGCCTCCTCACACCGGTTGAGAATGTATTGTAATCCTGCCAGAGCAATCTGCTCCTTGACATAGATAGAGGTGACCTCAGGCAAGTATCATTTAGAAGCTACATAAAAATTTGGCCTCATGGGACAAACCACATTGCTGGGCTACAATACAGAGGCTGAAAAAAATTAGAGTATATGGTCAGTGGTAAAAACAAAGTGGTATAGGAAATTACTTTTGTAGCCTCCAGAGGCCTAAAAAGCATGAATGCTTGGTACCTGTATATATCAGCCACTAATATTCTGCCTTAGTGTTCTTCACACCCTAAAATCAAAGTGATCCTAAGTAAATGCCCAACATACTGTAGGTCCCTGATCTGTCCTGTTCTGCCTGGCTGGTAAAAATGTTGATGTTACAGCTGCCTCAAGGGTCATCATCACCCAACATTCCCCGACTTGGAATGGTAGCACTGCCTATTAATATATCATTGCAGGAGTGGAAGATTTGCCAGCCAATGGTTGTCACCAAGAAAAAAATAACATAAAAACCATTTGCACATGCCCGAAGAGAACCTATATGTGTGGAAAACTACAGTTTTTTTGATAAAGAGATTGGACTGGTCTCAAAATGCGTTGTGTCACTGGCAAAATTCTTCAATACATTTTATGATATTTTATATCACTACTTCCTCTTGTACCTCCGCCTGAGTTACCCATCTTGGACTAAAGGAAGATACTGATTGTCTTAAATCCCTGTGGGGATTAATCTCTAGTGGTTGCCGTTCATTCACATGCTATTGGTAAGAGTTGTGCCTTACACCAGCACAAGCTACTTAAGTGAGAGTTCTATGTGCTTTCTGTCACCACTTCCGCCCTGTCTGAATTGCGCTATGGAGCGCTGTCTTATATTTTGTCTCTGAAAATAAAACAGGGTCTTATATTATTTTTTTCTCTTGAAAAAAAGAGCTAGGGCTTATTTTTGGAGAAACACGGTATGCCTCTATACTGCATCCCCACTCTGTACAGTAGTTAGCCACCATAACTGTATGTCCCACTGTTGTTAGGCTCCTATAGTGTAAGTTCCTCTGTAGTTAGGCCTCCATACTGTATACCCCCCCCCCCGTACTTAGTTCCTCGTACTGTATACATTCCCCCTCAGCAGTAAGGCCCCTCCCTCCCCCTCTGTAGTTGTTCCCCCACACTGTATACCTCCCTCCCACCTCTGTAGTCCTTCCCCCCATACTGTATACATCCCTGTATACATACATTGGCCCATGTTCCCCGTCCCCCTATCCCCTTCTGTGCATCTTCTTACCACTCCTGCCTCCCCTGCAGCTTGTGTTGAGCAGTTGGGGGGCGGAGCATAACAAGTCTGGCACTGATTGGCTGATGCACAGCACCCAATGTCAGGGATCTGGTCAGCTGACTATCACTAGGCCTTATTTGTGGAGTACAGCTTATATTTCAAGCCTACCCCAAAAGCCTGCAAAATGAAGCTAGGCCTTATTTTTGTAGAAACCCGATAGCTATCATATTTTGTGCTGTTTAAAAAACAGTAGTAGTAGGAGTCAAAAGGAAATGGTTCTACCTGTATTTATTTTTTTTGTTACTTTTACCTTAGGATAGATATATGTTTATCCCAGGCATGTGTACAGATACTTACTAAACATTTACCAACCACATCTGCTGGAAGTTTGCTCCATGCATCTACCACTCTTTTAGTAAACAAATATTTTCTCATATCACTTCTCATCTTTCCTCCAATTAACCTCAGATTGTGTCCTGTTGTTCTTGTGTTTAGTTTCTTATTGAAAGGAAACTCACAGCAGGGTAGATGCCTCTAACCTGCTGTCATGTTCCCATAGCACTCTGAGGATAACGGTAAGAAAATTACCGCTATTTTGACTAAATTTTAGCGTACCAATAGGGAAATTAGGTGGTTTTGTGAAATGGGGGTGGAAGTACTGCCCTCAGTGCACCAATCTGCTCTACAGGTCAACTCTCCTCATAAATACTCATCCCGGGAACAATACTAAGGCATAGTTGACAGGGGGAAAAAATATGGCTCTGTGAAAAAAAAGGTCAGTCCTGAAGCCCCAAAATAGACTGGTCCTTAAGGGGTTAATACAAGTAGCATCGCCTGGATTTATTGTGTGTTGAAGATGAGTGATATACTGTGCTTCCTGGGTAATGTTGATGTTTACTCCTTCCCATGAAAAGCCAGCACGAGAATCATGTTTCCCGGAAATGTTCCTTTTCGGTCTCTTTATATGATTATAAGTCATCCACAAGTAGTGCCATATGAGCCAGGGATTTCCTGCTTGGCAGGCGCTGCCATAGCTGATTAGCTGTCATGCGGATTGTTGTGGAGTTACTCTCTGCTTTTAGCCACGATCTTTATGAATTTTTTTTCAAGCTGTGAAAACCTTCTGTGAGAAGAAATTGCTGCGAATGGGTGAGTAAGATGTGAAGAACCATAAATTACAGAGAAACAGGAAGTTAAATAAAATTGCACTGAACATAGGCTGCTGAATTTACTGCCTGCTTCTTCCTAATAATAATCCTAGTAACTGATGTGATAATAGCCGCATTCTGTTCGAGGATTTCACCACGTATGTAAGTAGAGAGCGCATTAATGTGCACTTCAGTCGCTCTTTATAATGATATTTTATTATATACACTCTCTTTGCCGTGTATGACAAGGACTTCCCCATCAGAGAGATGTCAACAGAACCAATAACACCTCATTTTCTCACCCATGTGCCTGTTTGTCTTCCCTGTGCGTACACAGATTTTCTCTGCCACTGCTTCCTGCTATTAGGCTTCCTTTATACATACTATTTGCATGTAGTTTATTCACTCATAAGTAACTATGGAAAACTGCATTTTTTTCAGCAGATAAAGCCTATACCTAACTGTTTTTATTGTGCAAAATAATAGAACTATGTCGTTTAGGAATTAAGTAATTCTTTAGTGAAAATCAATTCATTATCGACACCCAAAAAAATACTACTGAAAAATACAACTCATCCTGCAAAAAACAAGCTCCTATACACAGGGCCGATTCTGGGGCATGCAATGTGCCCATTAGCTGAGTGAGGCATATGTCAGGTGTATGCCAAGGAGAAGGGTTGAATCTGCGCTTCCCCATGGCATACGCCTGGGGTGCAACATTGATAAATGTCCCCCAAAGAGTTTGTCTAGACATGGGGTATTTTTTTACTTTGTGGCCTGGGCTGCATTGAAAATAACAAAGCTGTATGCTTACCTAATCTCTTCTTCTGCCGCTGGCTGTATCCTTAGCGTATGGTCTCCGCCACGCTCCTCTTCTTTACTACTTCCTGTCCTTGTGGACTGGAAGCTCTGAGCATAGAGACCAGCCACCAGCCATGTCTGCATGACATGACAACGGACGTAGTGCAGAAGAGGACTGTGGCGCTGGGATACTGGTAGAGTAATGGGTCGAGTAAATATCCAGCTTTGTTATTTTCAGTGAAGCCCAGGCCACATAGTAAAATATACCCCCTGCATGGCCAACCCCTTTAACAAAGGTATGCCTCTTTGAATATGATGATAAAAAAAAAAAATGAAAATGCAACCCCAAAATAGGCTGTACCTTAAAGCGTCAATGGCATTTGGAAAAAAAAAGTGTCATAAAGTGTTAAGACCTTTACCGATTACATAGTAACATAGTAAACAAGGTTGAAAGAAGACAAGAGTCCATCAGGTTCAACCTAGGAGAATCCCACTGTGTCGATCCAGGAAGGCGAAAAACCCCCACGGGGCAGAAGACAACCGCCCCACCACATGGAGAAACTCCCCCCCCCTCCCCCCCCCCCCCCCCCCCCCCCCCCGACTGCAATGGCAACCAGAACAATCCCCGGATCAACGTATCACCAGAAATCTAATGCCCATAACTTGTTATATTATATTGTTCAAGAAAAGTATCAAGTCCTCCCTTGAACTTATTTAATGAATCGGCCATGACAACCTCATGTGGCAGAGAGTTCCACAGTCTTACCACTCGCACAGTGAAGAACCCGCGTCGATGCTGATGATGAAATCTTCTTTCCTCTAGACGTAGAGGATGCCCCCTTGTCATTGTTACAGACCTAGGAGTAAAAAGACCACTACAAAGATCTCTGTACTGTCCATTCATATATTTGTACATTGTGATCAGATCGCCCCTAAGACGTCTTTTTTCTAGCGTAAATAACCCCCAAGCTTGATAACCTGTCTTGGTACTGTAACCCACCCATTCCCTTAATGACCTTTGTTGCCCTCCTCTGCACCCGCTCCAGTTCACCTATGTCCTTCTTATATACCGGTGCCCAAAACTGTACACAGTATTCCATATGTGGTCTGACCAGTGATTTATAAAGAGGCAAAACTATGTTCTCATCTTTAGCATCTATACCTCTTTTGATGCACCCCATTATTTTATTAGCCTTGGCAGCTGCTGCCTGGCACTGATCACTAAAGTTGAGTTTACTGTCCACCAATACCCCCAGGTCCTTTTCGGAAGTACTTTTACCCAGTGTTTTATTATTTAGCACATAACTGTACTTATTATTTCTATGGCCCAAATGCATAACCTTACATTTATCCACATTAAACTTCATTTGCCATTCTCTCCGCCCAAGCCTCTAGCTTCTCCAAATCCCTCTGTAATATGATATTATCCTCCTCTGTACTGATTACTTTACCCAGTTTAGTATCATCTGCAAAAATGGAGATTCTACTCTGTAGCCCCTCTACAAGATCATTAATAAAAATATTAAAAAGAAGTGGACCCAACACTGACCCCTGAGGTACCCCACTAGTAACTAAAACCCAATCTGAATATTTTCCATCAATGACCACCCTCTGTTTTCTATCACACAACCAGTTACTTACCCATTTGCATACGTTTTCCCCGAGTCCCAGCATCCTCATTTTGTAGACCAACCTTTCATGCGGCACAGTATCAAATGCCCTTGAAAAGTCCAGATACACAACATCCACAGCCTCCCCCAGGTCCAGTCTATAACTTACCTCTTCATAGAAGCCGATCAGATTAGTCTGACAGGACCGATCCCTCATAAATCCATGCTGGTGCTGCGTCATAAGATTATTTTCATTAAGATACTCTAGTATAGCATCTCTTACAAACCCCTCAAATACTTTACCTACTATAGATGTTAGACTTACGGGCCTGTAGTTTCCAGGATCACTCCTTGACCCCTTCTTGAATATCGGTACCACATTAGCTATGCGCCAGTCCTGTGGAACAATCCCTGTCGTAATAGAATCTTTAAATATTAGGAATAACGGTCTGTCCAACACAGTATTTAATTCTTGCAAAACTCTAGGATGGATACCTTCTGGGCCCGGTGACTTATGGATTTTAATGTTTTTAAGGCGTTTCCCCACTTCTTGTTGTGTTAGGCAGGTGAGATTTATGGGAGGATTAACATTATCCCTAGTCATGTCGTCTGTTATGGGATTCTCCTCTGTGAATACAGTAGAGAAGAATGTATTTAGTAGACTGGCCTTTTCCTCTTCCCCCTCCACCATTACACCCAGATTATTTTTGAGGGGACCAACATTTTCGGTTTTAAGTCTTTTGTTATTTATATAGGTGAAGAACATTTTGGGATTTGTTTTACTTTGTGTCGTTGTGAGAACGACCTGGGAGTTGACCACACTGAGCATGATCCTCTCCCAGTTCTATGTCACTTGAGTCGGGCTCCTAGTGTAAGGGCCCTATTACACCAACAGATTATAAACAGAGAACAGGTCATAAAGGAAAGACTGAGATTTCTCCTCTTTTCACATGTATTCTTGGATTTGGCTCAAAAAAATCTGTCAGATAATCTGTTGGTGTAATAGGGCCCTAAGTCTATGGAACCCCAACTGACTGACACAGGGCGGGGAGCGGGCTGCAGATCGGTTCTCTTCCTGTTCATTCACAGAAGAATAAGGTTGCATTCACACGTTCCGGGAAGTTGTCCGTCCTCACGGATCCGTGCGCACGGACAATTTTACAGCCCATTGCTTTCTATTGGGCTATTCAGATGTTCCGGATCTGTGATCGGTTCCATTTAAAAATAGGACATGTCATAACTCGGAACGGAAGCATGAAACAGATTCCCCATAGAAATCAATGAGATCTGTGTTTTTCACGGATGTACACGGATATGACATCTGTGTTCATCCGCGAAAAACACGGATGTGATGTAAACAATGTAATTTAAAATGCTTGTTAGGAATGTGACTTTGCGCTCCTCGGTCTGTGCCGGGCGGCCGAGGAAGCGCTGAATTTCTGTCTGTGTTTGCATATGAATTGTGTCTGAACTGTGTTTTACTTTTCAGCCACACCTGCCTTGCCTGTTAGACTTCTGGCAGTGCAGGGGTTACTGCTCTGCTAGGTCTGTTCAGCTGAGCTTGGTGCTGGGATCAGGGCTGCTCCAATCAGCTGCTGGACCTAAGCTCTGATCCTGGATAAAAAGCAGTCAGATCCTCATTTCCCTGCTGGCTATTAGTTGTTACTAGTCCCAGCTCCCCTGCTCCTTTCCCAGCGTTCCCTGTCCTAATCCCCTTGCTATTGCTCTGCCCGTGTTCTGACCTCTTGCTTGACATTTGACTATCCGCTCTCCTTCTGATTTTGTACTGCGTTGTCTGTTTGGTTTTGACCCTGTTAGTTGACTATCCTCCATTGTGTTTTGTTTGTCTGTCTACGTTTTGTGTATTCACTTACGCAGTGTAGGGACCGACTCCGTGGTTCCGTTAGGGTTGACCGAGGCAAGTAGGCAGGTGACAGTGGGTGGGTTCAGATCTAGGGCCCACTGTCTCTTGTCTTGTCTACGCCTGCCAGTCCTGACAATGCTGTAAAACAGATCAGTGAAAAAAACAGACACCGATGCAAAACGGATGAAAAACGGACTGTTTTGCACGGATCTTGGAGGTAGCTACCAGACCACAATCACGGACCAGGAAAATCACTGAACGTGTAAATGCAGCCTAAAGGAGAATGTTTCATCTGACCAAAAGACCCCTATGCCATGTGACATATATTTTTACATGAAGAAGAACCTTGTCTTATATAGGGTCATAGAATAATTTTATGTTGCTCGATTTGAAGAACGTATTTATCTAGAATGTAAATTTCATTCAAGTCAGTTAAAAAGAAGTTCCCTCTCCGGCTCATTATTGCTCGCCCTTGTACATCCTAGACTGAGCTGGATGTTGGTCATGTTTACTTAGTCTGCATTTTCTGTTCTCATGTCCTATGGCTCACAGAGTGTCTATAATTTACTGTTACTCAGACCGCTTTTATCAGAGCCCTTAGATCTCAGAAGTTGTGAAATAAAGGTTTATAGTGTTTGATGTTATAACTGCTGGATAGTAAATTTACAATGGGGCACTCTAGGCAAACACCAGTGAAAGATCTATAGTAGGAAAAGTTTGACACTCTGTTAAGCTCCGGATAGTATGTTCAATGTGTGATGATATTATGATGCTGAACAGAACAAACATTCATTCAAGGGCAGTTTTGGACAGACAGACTGCAGCTCATAGATCAGGGCTAGTTTGAAAAACCTTTACATGCAAATAGGGTCTCACAAACAATCACTTGATTGTTAGGTGGCCCCTTTACTCTCCTCATTGTCAGCCTAACATCCACTGTTTATACTGGGTGATGTGCAGGCGACAAAAGTGCTAACATCATTAGATCAGCTGAAGAATGAGAATTTGCTTGTTCATTGTCTGATCGCATAGGGTGATGTTGGCCTATTCAGCTGATAATTGCCCTGTGTAATGGGACTCTGTCTAAAGTGATCATCAGAAGTAGTAGTAATCCAATCCACTGACAACATTTAATGGGTGCTACCTCTGAGGCCCTTCGGCCAGGTGGGGTTTTCACGGTTGCTGCACTACACAGGTACTACTTAATTTCCCAACATGTCAGTTTGCGTGTGCTCTGTATTATCCTGATATTCATGTTGTTATACCATCTGCTTGTCACCTTGTATAATAATAGTAAGTCACACATGTACTGATCATCGGCAGAGAGGGCTTGTGTCAAAATAGTAATGTGTTTCTATGAAAATAAGACAGGGTCTTATATTATTTTTTCCTCAGACAAAAAGCGGCAAGGGCTTATTTTCAGGACAGGACCTATTTTCGGGGCATGTCTTATTTTAGGAGAAACACGGTTGTATGGAAAAATATGTCCTAGATGTGCAGATGATTGACATTCTAACTAATGACTGCTGGAGGGAGAGGAACAGGGAGCTATGGTGATACAATTCTCCAGGGAGTAAATGTGTGAAGGGGGGTTGGCTGATCACATTGCCTGCTCGGGTAGATAGGGCAGAAATGAGGATGCAGTAGAGCATACCACCATATTATCATGACTAATTTAGTGCAGGTCATTCTGTACTCTCATTTACCACTGCCTGCCATGAGCCAGCATTTCCCTGGGAATCCTTGCTGGAGAGTTCAGCTTATTGTCACACAAGAAGAAATCGGCAGCTTGGGCTGTGAAGGTTGTAGGGGTCATTTAATACACTACAACACCTCAATTGCCCCAAGCTGTGTACCAATGAGCTGAAATATGAATGCCTGCTGTACAGAGAGGTCCTCTGGAAGTAAAGGTGCAGAGAATAATTGGGTACAGAGTGGGAAGTGTTAAAAAAAATGTAATAATGACTGTATTGCTGTGACATTGACACAATTTGTCATGTAATATTAACTATAATTCCTTTATTATTTTCATTCCATTTATTTATTTACTACATTTATTTAACTTACTACGCAGCATTTTATATCACTCAAATTGGTTCCTTCTCCCCATTGGAGCTCACAATATAAATTTCAAATTTAACTATCTGTATGTTTTGGAAATGGGAAAAAACTAAATTACCTCTAGGAAACCACACAAACATTGGGAGAACATAAAAACTTCTTGCATATGTTGTCCTTGGTGGAATGTTAGCTCAGGACCCTAGTGCTGTAATGCAATAGTGCTAAATGGTGGTAATTTCACCTATGCCCAGGGGCATAGCAAGGATTTATGGGGCCCTATAGCATAAAACTGTACAGGGCCCCATGAATCCTGTATGAGCCTCCCCTTCTACATGCTTACCTGGCCCAGCACAGTTCCTCAGAGGACTGCACTGGTCCAGGTATGTGTATGGAGCTGGAGGTGTAATGCTGCCTCCGGCCACAAGGGGGCCTGTCAGGGGAGGAGGCCAATGGCTTCTTGCTCTGTCAGTCTGAGCGCTACAGCATTTAATTGTGAGTGTTCAATTTAATTGTGAGCCTCCACAATACACAGGCCCTGTAGCAGTGGAGTGGTCTTCATGGTAGCTACGCCACTGCCTATGTTGCCTTTACACTACATGAGGGAGAGTTGCTGTATCTGTCTGTATAATTAGTAGGCTCTCTAGCAATACCCCTAAAATATTATCTCGAAGTATAATTAAATAACAAGTAAATATGTATATATAACACTTTATCTAAATCAAAATTAAATTCATAAAAACATATAAACAAATGAACATATAACTACACGCTTACAAAAAAATCTCTGTATATAAATCTCATGCGGTTGCAAATGGTATAATACAGGATATAGACTTGATTATTTGTAGGTTAAAATACATATAATGCGATTAAAATTAATATAGTACGGTTAAGTCCGCATGTAGTTGTTGCATCTGGTGCGGTTAAAACCGCATGCGACTAGTGCAGGGCCCTTGCAAGTCGCCGTGGTTTATTACTACTATATTTGATCAAGTCAGTTATCACTGTTCTGTTTCAGTTCAATATAAATTGCAACCGTACTATATTAATTTTAATTGCATTATATGTATTTTAACCTACAAATAATCAAGTCTATATCCTGTATTATACCATTTGCAACCGCATGAGATTTATATACAGAGATTTTTTTGTAAGCGTGTAGTTATATGTTCATTTGTTTATATGAATTTTAATTTTGATTTAGATAAAGTGTTATATATACATATTTACTTGTTATTTAATTATACTTCGAGATAATATTTTAGGGGTATTGCTAGAGAGCCTACTAATTATACATACTAATTAGGTCATTTGGTGCCAGCCAAGTAGTGCACTCACTATACACCCATTCCATAACTGCACTAGAGGTAGAGTTCTTACACCAGAGTTTTTCCATTCCTGTATCTGTCTGCTTTTCATGTTTCACGTTTTCTATTCTACTTTGTCATAGTATCTATTCCCATTTTGGGGGGAATTTACAAGTCCCCCATATGTGATCTGGGTTCACATCTCTTTGTTATCCAGTATATTTGCCATCAGGTGTGCAGGTGTTGGAACAATAACAAATGCATGCAACGTTTTTTGAATCTGGCTGGAGGGCAAATATGCCAGGTGGTCCAGATGTCATGTGACGTGCCCATTTTGGACAACGGATAGGACACCAAATGCAAAATATCCAGTTTGTAGCATCTGGTGTCCCCATTAATTCCCATCAGGGACGGTGTCATATCGCTGGAAACCAGCCTTACAATCTGTGCCATCCTGGTATAAAATACCAACCTATAAAATAGGTTATACCAACCTATAAAATAGGTTGATGTGTTCGCTTGAAAGTATACAATATACGCCCGCACAGTGCACACTACGTATGAGCTTACGGCCGGATCGTATACGGCGCCGTGAAAA
This sequence comes from Dendropsophus ebraccatus, assembly GCF_027789765.1. Taxonomy (NCBI): domain Eukaryota; kingdom Metazoa; phylum Chordata; class Amphibia; order Anura; family Hylidae; genus Dendropsophus; species Dendropsophus ebraccatus. Next base: position 38,821 of record NW_027208617.1, read on the forward strand.
ATGAACAAGACCATTGTTTGAGGACGGAAATGTTGAAACTCACGGCCGTGGATTTCCATGCAGTCCCGTACGAAGTACTTATTTCAGCCAAATTGAACTTGATTTTTCGATCCAAAAGGTTCTGTGTGGTTTACGGGGCTGGGCGAAGATTTCCAAGTAAATGACCTGCCTCAGATCCCTTCGAAACAAGCTAGGGAAGCATAACTGTACTGCGGGCGTATGTTCGCGGTTCGTACGCATCCTGCCGCATGTCTATTTTTCCCACGCCCGTAGTACGGCGGCGTACGATCTACGGACGGATTCATACGCAGTGTGAACATAGCCTGATACTATATGTCCTGTACTCAGGGCCGATTCTGGGGTCTCTGCCGCCTGAGGCAAACTTCAGGCGGCCGCCCCGAGTGATGGCCGGCATCGCCCCCCCGACAGCCGCTCACCTGTCCTACGCCGCAGCCGGCCCGCGCTCTCCGCTGTCTCCAGATCCCGTCAGGTCCCACGACGTCACCCTGCAGCTGTCACGGACCTCCGTGACTGCTGCAGGGTGACGTCGCGGGACCTGACGGGATCTGGAGAGCGTGGGCGACGGGACAGGTGAGCGGCCGCTGTCATTTTTGTTAAGTGATACTTAACAAAAATGACAGCAGGGGGGACATAATGCCGCCCCCTGCCGGACCGCAAAGTCTGCCGCCTGAGGCGGAAGGCTCATTCCGCCTCATGGCAGAAGCGGGCCTGCCTGTACTGCTGTGTGTGTCTAGTATCTCCTCTCAGTATAATGCGATACCACATGTCCTGTACTGCTCTTTACCTGGGCCAGGATGAGCTGCTCCTTAGGGCGCCAGGTGAGGATGGCTTCATTTTATTTTTTGGGACCCTGTGTGATCTGTACAAAACCCAGAACACGCTCCAGTCCTCTACATAGAAAGTGATTTACAGCTTCCAGTAGCTCCTCCTGACTGTTGTATGTAAGGATTTGTTTTACCCATATTACTTACCTGTTTATTTATTTATTTTTTTATCTTCATTTTTTTTCTCATTTTGGGGTGATATTGTAGGGGCTTCAGAACCAATTACCAGTTTTCTTTAGAGTTTTGGTCTGAAGATACAATATTTTCATCTTAAAATGGTTGTCCTGGAACCAATTCATCTTGTATCCTGAGGGACCAGAGTACATGTTTTATAAAAATAAAAAAACTACTGTACATACTCACCTCCACTGATCCTGTGCTGCTGCAGCAGCTGTCAAGTCTTCCGGTCTGATGCTTCTTTCCTATTTTATCCACTTGAAAACACCTTTTCATATTGGATTTTAGTGGTTGCTTGTCTTTGCTTTCATCCTGTGAATCCTAATGAAAGTAAAAGAGTTGAGCCTTGTAAATATCAGGAAATACAAAATGTAATTTTTTAAACTTTTTTTTATATTTTATTATCATATTTAGTCACTGTTTATGTCATTATCTTTAGGTCAGTATACAGAGAGCTGCAGTGAAAAAGAACACTATGAATTCACGGCAGATTTGTAATGCAGACGAAGATCTGAGCATTGTAGTAGCGGTTTTTAACAGGCTTAGTAGGGAGTGTGTGCATAGTGAATGGAGTTATCTCACTGGCAGGAAATCCTTTTCACCCCTTGTTAAGCACACAGCGAAGGAAAGAGGAAATCAGGACACATAATTAGCCGCAGCAATAAGATGAGAGGTTTCTCTATCAAAACCTTGTGACCTTTGGTAATGGAGCTGTCTGCTCCGCGTCCTGGCTTCACACAGATGTTCAATAAAACCACTGCATGACCGTTCCTTTTCACTATGTTTTGGCTGCAGACCATGCCTTTCTTCTTCTATCATAGCTTAACATCAAAAAGAATAGGGCTCTGATAGAGGAAATTTGTCAGAAGTTAAAAAAAAACTCCACTCACCGAATAGGCCAAGGTCTGGTTTGACTTAACAGTTTTGCAACACTGGATCTAATAGAAGGATCATTCTTTAGGATTCACTGTAATTCCCATTTTTTTCCTCATTTATTTATTAACTGTTATTTATATAGCGCTAACATAATTGTGTAGCGCGGAGACGTCTGGTGCCATTTATTTCTAGGGAAAACAAAAGGACCAGGCAGCAAAAATGAATATTGTTGGATGATTGCTTTCCCACAATAGCACCCCTTAGTTTCATTGACATTAAATTACTAGTGGATGCAGTCAGTATTGTCAGTAGGCAAGAGAGCCTACTAATATCAATAAGTGGTCCAATTCTGTTGTTTCAGACAACAAGATGAAAGTAGTATTCCGGGCAGGGGTCTTTTTTAGATGCTGATTGGCTGGGCTGGGCCTGCAACGTCACACCCCCAGGACCTGCAATCGGATGAACAGCAAGACAGTACAGGAAGATACCTCCACGGAAGCCAGGGAGGTAAGTGCACTTTATTATTTTCCAACAACCTATCCCCGGGTATATACAGTATTAAACAAGTCTCCCACCAAAAGTACGCCTTTAACTAGAGTAGGGCTAGTTAAATGGGTTATTTGGTTAGGTAAAATACATGTTCAATAATCCCCCCTCCCTAGAGACTAAAGCCCCTATTACACAGGTCGACTAGAGAAGCAAACAAGTGCTGTCAGCGCTCGTTTGCTCCTTGTTCCTCGCTCGCTGCCACCGCTATTACACGCGGTGGCAGCGAGCGGGTAAGTGCAGAGGAGGCCGCGGGGAGGCTGCCTGGGTGATTGCTAGATTGTCTGGGCTGCCCATTGAGGATAGTGGTGGTCTGTTTCGCTGCTCCTATCCCGTGCAGCGACGGCAGCAGATAGTTGCTATCACAGTTTGTCTTTTAACATGTTGAAAGACAAACGACTGCAATGATCTGTCGGCTGATCGTTGCCTTCTATTACATGAGACGATTGTCAGCCTTAACAATCGATGTCGGCCAAATACGGCCGATATTCGTTCCGTGTAATAGGACCTTACCAATCTGCTACATACTTATGTTAACAGTCTCCTTCCCTGAGTCTTCAGTCTTCAGACACAGTAAGCTCTGCTGTTCTCTCTGCCCCCGCTCTGATCTCCCTCTTCCCCCACCCACGACCCTTGTATTGTTTGTGCAGCCATGTTAACTTACTAACCTTATTAATTATGTTACTATATAACCGTGCTGTCAGCTTCCAGATCACACATGCATGCATACATACCTAGTGCGCTGCTGCCTTCAGAATGATGAGAGCAGGACGGGAGAGTCGGGGAGTGGGATGCTGGATCACACAGCAGCGCACTAGGTATGTATGCACTGCATGTGTGATCTCAGATATATGCATATCTGTGCTGTCAGTTTCCATGGCTGCATGCACGATAGAAGGATCATTTCTCATTTTGATTATTGTGGTGTGTAAATGACTCTGCAGACGAGCACCAATCTCACTGATTAGCACGTTTGCCTTCTTGTACGGTCCATGTAAGGGGAACCTTAATCTCCAGAAGAGGGAATTACTGAATATGTATTTTACATAAACGGATGACCCCTTTAATATCATGATTTGGTCTATATCACAACAATGTAATGCTGGTCACATAACATGCCGTTCTGATCGCTCCTGGTGCCCTTTAAACCCAAGATTCTTGCATACATGGTCCTAAACAGCTTTGAAAGTGACAAATTTCCACTTAAGTTGCCAATATATGAACTATGTTTGGTTCTGTTTAATAATGTGCCTAGTGTTTCATTCATGGAATTTTGAAAAAACTGCATCAGCAGGTGCTAGGCAGCAAACACATGCTGCCATTAATTCTTATCTCCCTCTGTAGACACTGATGTTCCTCTGTTCATTATCTGGTGTTATCTACAATGACCCAGCACCTGCTCCCAGCAAGCACTACTCCTTATAAGAGGCACTGGAGACAGGCACAGCCTTTGCTTTTATATAAGAATTTAGATAAGAATCTTATAAAATCCCTGCACCCTTTCTTTCAGCCCATCAGAAGTTACAAGCTGTGTGACTACTGGGCCATAGACTGCAGGTGGCATATTGTCACCTTTTCTTATAAAACTAATTAACTCAAATTTACATATTTCTTATAACTTAAATTTTATTCTGTTTTGAATCCCAGTGTTAGTTCCTATACTGTAGCATACGACACCCTAAAACCCTCTAAAAATACTGTGATAGATCTACCGTTAAAAATGCACCAGAATTCCCTTCAAACATGTCTTACGTGACTTCTGCCCCATTTATTGTCTGATTTAAACACTGTTTAGGTACTTTTTTACCTTGCCCGAAAGGGGTGTGACATATCGGGAAAGGGGGCATGGCCTAAATGCATCAAATGCTGCACCAATATTTTGGGTCATAAATCTTGTATAAAGTAAGAGTTGGCCTAAAACTATATTAGACAGTGTACAGATGATCAACAGACATGAGCCACTGTGATAAAACTTGACATTTGAAAGATGCCATCTAAAAATGACACACTTTTAGCAAATACCCCTCCTCACACCAAGGGGTGCGAACAATTAATAAACAAAGTAAACTTACCTGTCCGCATGCCTCCGTAGCATCACTTCTGGGTCTCACTGACAGACGCCGAATGTCATTTTTGACTGGAATCCGGGTATGTCATGTACCCAGCTCTCCCTGCTGCAGTGTCCGGCCCCAGTCACTGATTCGCTGAGCAGGCAGTTGCTCAGGACAGGACATTGCAGCTGGAAGAGGGCTGTTAGCAGGACCCGAAAGCGGTTCTACGGGGCATGGGGATGGGTAAGTATACTTTGTTTATTATTTTCCCGCACCCCCCTGCATTCCTGCCTTTTTTCAATTTCACATGACTTCTCCTTTAAGCACTATAAGCACTCAGAGGTTAAGCCATGATACCAGCACCCTGTATGTGAAATGTAACAACTGGAAAAGAACAAGTTGTTAAAGGGGGTACTACAGAGGGGACAGAGATAGCTACCATATGATGGTGCTTAAGGGGCTTATATCCCTTCTGATTCAACAAAAGGCCAATTATAACTAACAAATAATTTATCTTCCATAACTTACATATATATATTGTGGACATGTCACTGGTAAAGTGCTCGAGGGGATGTACATCTCACCCAGGTTGATACACAGTGTGAGATGGTGAGTCCAGGAGGCATCTGTGCTCAGCAGTGTTATGCTGCTGAGCTATTATTTATTATTGCCGGGCCTGGACTTACATGGAATGGCAGGTAGGTTTGGTAGTGGGACTTGCCATTCCCTCCCCCTCGATCCAGTGTGGGTTTTGGGATCAGGTGAGCTCTGATCCCAATCAGCCTGAGAAGGCAAAAGCTGTGCTCAGTGTACAGGTCTCTCTCTCAGCCAGGAGTGAACAGCCTGCATGCTGTTTGGTGAGAGCTGGGAAGACAGCCGCTGCTGGGGCCTGTTCACACCCCGCAATACTGATCACTGAAGTGCCAGAGAGGTAACCTGCTGTATTAGTAAGCGCCCAGACGGGCAGGACTTTTTGTTTTGTTTATTCTCACTGCACGGTGTTGCTGTATTTATGTTACTGGACTGTTTATGCTACAAATAAACACCCAAAAGCTGTTTTATTGAGCCCAAGTTTGCTGCCTGAACTGTGTCCAAACACCACCATCCCCCGGGAAGATCCCTACAATTGGTGCTGCGGAGCGGGCAAAAACGGTTGCTAGGGGCAACGGTGTGCATCAACTTGGCTACAGCTGCTTATGTCCTGGGTGAAGGCTGCGGCTTCACTCCAAAAACAGTCAAGCAACATGGAGGAGATGATGAAGCAGTTAATGCAAGTGAATATGCAGCAACAACAGGCTCTGACAGACGCTAACCTACGCCATGAGCAAGCATTGGCCGCACAACAACAGGCCACTGGCCGCACAACAACAGGCTCAGGCAGCCGCTAAACAGGATCAGGCAGCCGCTAATCTGCGCCATGAACAGACAATGGCTGCACATCAGCAAGCAATGGCTCAACAACAGAGACTTATTGAGCAACCTGATAGCAAAGCAAGAGGCGTCTGCAGGTGCTAATCCCCAGCTGGTGGCAGCAGCCGCGCCAGAGACTTTGTCTGTGAGAAGAGCTGTGCAGCGTGCGCTGCAAAGATGACTGCGTGATGACGATGTTGAGGCCTACTTAACTGTCTTTGAGCGGTGGCTGAGCGAAGAAAAGTTACCCTCCACTGAGTGGGCAGAGGTCATTGCTCCCTATTTTAACAGGCGAACCTCAAAAGGCCTATTATGACCTCAGTGAGCAAGAGGTCAAGGACTATCCTCGGCTAAGAGCAGATGATACTCGCCCGACTAGGAGTTACTGCTGCTGTCCGTGCCCGGGAGGGTCCGCAACTGGAGCTACAGTCTGGACAATTCAGCGAGGTCCCAGATGTACGACCTGATTCATCTGGCAAGAACATGGTTGGAGCCAGACACCTCTACTCCTGCCCAGATCCTAGAGAGGGTCGTGATGGATCGCTACCTCCGTGCCCTTCCTGCTGATCTACAACGCTGGTGGGACAAGGCGACCCTAGAGTGCCGACGAACTCGTCAGCCTTGTGGAGAGGTTCCAGGCGACCGAGGACTACCTCCGTGATGTTCCTGCAGCACCGTCACCTCCCCGGAGTGCCAGATCTGTGCCATCATCTGGTAAGAGACTTCCATCTATTGGGGGAGTGTGGAGGGGTGCTGATAGAGGGAAGAGCGCTCAGGAGGTGTCTCAGGGGCAAAAGACTGGTGGGGGACCCCGGTGGCTAAGTGGCCCTAAAAAGGACTCCCTGCCAAGGAGACCAGGCCCTATCCAGTGCTGGAGATGCCACGAGACGGGACATATGTCTGCCCATTGCCCTCTTACCTCTGAGCCCATGGAGTGTGACGCTAGCGGCGTCAGTCGCTATTTGCGGAGCCGTCTTTTGTTGCAGTCACTGGACTAGAGACTGAACCACAAGTCTGCAACATTACTGTAAATGACTTCCTGTTAAGGCGTTGCTGGACTCAGGAAGCCTTGTCACCCTGGTGCATGCCAGCCTGGTGACTGGGGACTTTGTGCCAGCAAGACATATGAGTGTGGTATGCATACATGGCGATACAAAGGTTTACCCTATAGTACGGGCTAATGTCGGGACTGAACTAGGTGCTGTACAATATGAAGTGGGTGTGGTTAAAAACCTTATGCATAATGTTATATTGGGGCGTGATTTTCCTTTGTTCTGGGCTCTATGGGGAAACAACAATCCCCTGAAAGGAGTGAGGAGACCCCTAAGCCTATTGCATTACCCACGGTAAATGATAAAAATGTACAGGAGGAATATGATGCTTTTCCTTTGCAGGTCCTGGCTGGTGAGGAAGAGGCTCCTCCCACTGCGCAAAATGTTCCAGACTTAGAGGTGTCTAGGGATAATTTTGGTACTGCACAATTACAGGACCCCACTCTCAAAAATGCGAGAGAGCAGGTCACTGTTATGAATGGGGTACCTCAGGAACCAGAAGCTGAGAAAAAATTTCCACATTTTTCTATGACTAATGATCTCTACTACAGAGTCACTAAAATTAATGATGAGGTGGTGGAACAGCTTCTGGTGCCTAAGTCGTACCGGCGTCAGGTACTCGACATGGCCCATAATCATGTCCTTGGGGGACACTTGGGGACAGATAAAACACAGGAGAGAGTCCTCCAGAGGTTTTATTGGCCTGCGATTTATGCTGACATAAAAAAAATACTGTGAGTCGTGCCCCACATGTCAGCTTAGCGCTCCAGGGTGTCGCATTTTTCGCAGTCCTTTGGTCCCACTCCCCATCATAGAGGTACCTTTTGACCGGATCGCAATGGACTTGGTGGGTCCCATTGTAAAGTCGGCTAGGGGACACCAGTACATTCTAGTGGTGTTGGACTACGCGACCCGCTATCCTGAGGCTGTACCCCTAAGAAACACTACCTCTAAAACAATTGCACGGGAATTGTTTTATATGTTTTCCAGGGTGGGGATCCCCAAGGAAATCTTGACTGACCAAGGTACACCATTTGTGTCAAAGGTGATGAAAGAGCTATGCAAACTGTTTAAAATCTCACACCTACGTACCTCTGTATATCACCCACAGACAGACGGGTTAGTGGAGAGGTTTAATAAAACCCTGAAACATATGTTAAAAAAAGTGGTGGAAAAGGATGGTCGTGATTGGATCACTTACTACCTTATCTGATGTTTTCTATTAGGGAAGTACCCCAAGCGTCCACAGGGTTCTCTCCCTTCGAATTAGTCTATGGTCGTCACCCTAGGGGTTTATTGGATATAGCGAAAGAGACATGGGAAAGTGAGTCCACCCCATACAAGAGTGTTATAGAGCATGTAGCACAAATGCAGGACCGTATAGCCACTGTAATGCCCCTAGTAAGGGAACACCTCCAGAGGGCGCAAGAGGGCCAAAGCAGAATTTACAATCGTTCTGCAAGAATCAGGACATTTAGCCCAGGTGACGGGTACTCATCTTGTTCCCACGGTAGAAAGCAAATTCTTAGCAAAGTGGCAGGGTCCCTATGAAATTGTAGAGAAGATCAGTGAGGTCAACTACAAGGTACACCAACCAGGTAGAAGGAAGCCTTTCCAAGTTTATCACATAAACTTGATCAAGCCCTGGAAAGACAGGGAATCCTTGGTGGCGACAAAGCCTGTTGGTCATCTGTCACCACCAATCCCTCCGGTCAGGATTGGTGACACCCTATCAGTATCCCAGAAGCAGGAAGCTAAGGAGTTCCTGCAGAGAAATAAAGACAAGTTTATGACCTACCAGGGCGTACGCATCTCATTAGTCATCATATTGAAACTGAGCCTAGAAGCAGAGTAAACCTGAAGCCCTATAGGATACCAGAAGCACGGAGGGAGGCGGTATCATCCGAGGTAAAACGTATGCTTGACCTAGGAGTCATTGAGGTGTCCCAGAGCGAGTGGTCCAGCCCGATTGTGTTAATCCCAAAGCCCAATGGAACTTGGAGGTTCTGTAATGACTTTAGAAAGTTAAATGAGATCTCCAAGTTCGATGCCTACCCCATGCCCAGGGTAGATGAGTTGATAGAAAGGATGGGTAATGCCAGGTACATAACTACCCTCGATCTCACTAAGGGCTACTGGCAGATCCCACTCACTCCTAAGGCTAGAGAGAAGACTGCATTCTCCACCCCTGATGGGCTCTTCCAATATGTAGTGATGCCATTCGGGTTACATGGAGCCCCTGCCACTTTTCAGAGGTTGATGGACTTGATTCTGCGACCACATCGTGATTACTCCGCTGCCTACCTCGATGATGTGGTCATTTTTAGCACGGATTGGGAAAGTCACCTCTGTAAGGTCCAGGCGGTGTTAGATGCCATAAGTGATGCGGGTTAACCATCAATGCAGAGAAGTGTGCACTAGCCTTAGAGGAGCCAAATACTTGGGCTACATTATTGGGAGGGGGTTAGTGAAACCACAACTAAATAAAATTGAGGCAATACAGAATTGGCCTCAACCCCTCACAAAGAAACAGGTCAGAGCTTTCCTGGGTATTACGGGCTATTACCGTAGGTTTGTGCAAAATTTTGCCTCAGTTGCAGCCCCACTAACTGACCTGACAAAGGGTGCGAAGTCCGCAATGGTGACATGGACTCCAGAGGCCGAGAAGGCTTTTCAAAGCCTCAAGTCTGCCCTGTGCCAACAGCCTGTGCTAGTTACCCCTGACTTTAGGCGAGAGTTTTTGGTACAGACAGACGCCTCTAACACAGGGTTAGGTGCCGTCCTCTCACAGGTCGTGAATGGCGAGGAGCACCCGGTGATGTACTTAAGTAGGAAGCTATCCCCGGCCGAGAAAAACTACGCCATAGTTGAGCGAGAATGTCTGGCAGTGAAGTGGGCCCTAGAATCCCTGAGGTACTACCTACTAGGCAGGAGGTTTAAGTTAGTGACAGACCATGCCCCCCTAACATGGATGAAAATAAACAAGGAGAAGAATGCAAGGGTGACTAGGTGGTTTCTGTCCCTACAAAACTTTAATTTCACTGTGGAACACCGGCCAGGGAAATTACAGGCAAATGCTGACGCCCTATCAAGGGTACACTGCCTGTGGGGACAATACGCTCAGCCCTCCGGTCTGAAGAAGAGGGGGGGGATATGTGGACATGTCACTGGTAAAGTGCTCGAGGGGATGTACATCTCACCCAGGTTGATACACAGTGTGAGATGGTGAGTCCAGGAGGCATCTGTGCTCAGCAGTGTTATGCTGCTGAGCTATTATTTATTATTGCCGGGCCTGGACTTACATGGAATGGCAGGTAGGTTTTGGTAGTGGGACTTGCCATTCCCTCCCCCTCGATCCAGTGTGGGTTTTGGGATCAGGTGAGCTCTGATCCCAATCAGCCTGAGAAGGCAAAAGCTGTGCTCAGTGTACAGGTCTCTCTCTCAGCCAGGAGTGAACAGCCTGCATGCTGTTTGTGAGAGCTGGGAAGACAGCCGCTGCTGGGCCTGTTCACACCCCGCAATACTGATCACTGAAGTGCCAGAGAGGTAACCTGCTGTATTAGTAAGCGCCCAGACGGGCAGGACTTTTTGTTTTGTTTATTCTCACTGCACGGTGTTGCTGTATTTATGTTACTGGACTGTTTATGCTACAAATAAACACCCAAAGCTGTTTTATGAGCCCAAGTTTGCTGCCTGAACTGTGTCCAAACACACCATCCCCCGGGAAGATCCCTACAATATATATATATAATATATATATATATATATAATATATATATACTGTGTATATTTCTTCTGTATCTCTTCTCAATCCATGCTTTAATTGACCTATATATGTGTCCATGTGACTTTTTAGTTAGAAGCTATGGATACTTAACGTATTTCAAGCCTATTAGTAAACAGACTGTCATTGTATGATGCTCCTTTTATAGGATCTGCTTCTGGAGTTGCAGCAATTTTTTTTCTTTCTTCCTAAATATGGAACAGCAAAGCCTTTTTGGAAGGATTTTCATGATTTCTCGCTGTCTTGTAAACATGTGTTTTCGTCCAGGTAAATTTCGGGAAGAATGAAACATCAGAAGCCCTTCATTTGCAGCGTCAAAGGATAAAAGAGTCGACATTAAAACAAAGCCGGGTATGATCTGATCAGAAAATAGAAAGATTTCCTTTTTTTTTGTAACAAACACACAGCTGTTCTATAGCTCCATCACTACCCTGCAATAATATAAGCAATTTTTATGAAATAATTTCCCAGAAATAATAGCTATGAAGTATACAACAAGTAGTTTTCTCATTTGCCATTGCCACAGACCACCAATTACCAGCAATTATATAATATGTTGCTAGAAATAAAGACTTGACTGGTTTTGTTGCTCTATAATAGAGTCTTGTCATTGAACTGCAAATTGTACAAATCAGTTGCAGATTACCCTGAAGCCTGGAGAGGCCCAAAAAGTTCCTCTGACTGTCTATGGGAGGGCTTGAGCGCCTCTGCTCCGCTTGACATGTCAATTCTTTGAGAGGAGAGGCGTGGAGAAAGGAGGCGCGCGAGCCCTCATATAGACAGCCAGTATGACACGGAGGCTGGTGGGATTCGGAGTCCTGTCGTGGAATTCTGCCTTTTTAAGTGTATGTGCACAATATGGAATTCCGGCGGATCACCGCCGCGGATTTCGCAGCTCCCCCCGCTTGTGGACACTGGCAGGCGCTCGCATCTCCGCTGTCCCATAGGCTTCATTCTATAGTTTGGCAGATTCCGCCTTCCGCCCGAAGAAATGAACCTGCTCATTCTTTGGGTGGACGGCAGGAATCTGCCAAAACCATAGCATGAAGCCTATAATAGTAGTCTTGTATTGAACTGCAAAGTACAAATAGTTGCAGATAACCCTGAAGCCCGGAGATGAGCCAAAAAGTTCCTCTGACTGTCTATGGAGGGCTGAGCGCCTCTGCTACGCTTGACATGTCAATTCTTTGAGAGGAGAGTTGGAGGAAGAGGCGCGCGAGCCCTCCTATAGACAAGCCAGGCATGACACGGAGGCTGGTGGGGATTCCGGAAGTCCTGGTCGTGGAATTCTGCCTTTCAAGTGTATGTGCACACTATGGAATTCGGCGGATCACCGCAGCGGATTTTCGAAGCTCCCCCCCGTTGTGGACACTGGCAAGGCGCTGCCATCTGCTGGTACATAGGCTTTCTATAGTTGAGATTCCGCCTCCGCCGAAGATGATAACCTGCCTCATTTCTTTGGGTCGGCGGCAGAACTGCAAAACCATAGACTGAAGACTATCGCACTAGCAGAGAGAGATGCCAGTGTGTCGGCGAGCGGGAGCGAGCTGCAGAATCGTTGGGTGGGATCCGCCGGGATTCCGTGAGTACGCTACCCTTACTCTGTGGAACTGGCCTTAGAGGAAAACCCATCTTAAATGGTACAGAACTCTTTAGATGAAAAAATAAACATGTTTTGTTTCACAGCTATATTGTACACACCAGGGGCTAGAGTAGGTCGGGCCCATAAATCCTTCCCTCTTTCAGACACAGTATTGCAGTAGAAAAAAAGACTGTACAGAGTGCATACACGAAAACATAAGCTTGCCGACACGCACAATGCTCGACACAATCCATGCAGGGCCAGTGGGATATCACATCATCGCACCTGCACCGGGTTTCCGCCAGAGCGTTTCATAGATTGCAGGCATGCCAATGGCACTAGCGACGTTAGTCACTGTGAAAATTGGCTAGGTAAGATAATTTGTTTATCTGGCTACTACAAAGCATCATTTACTAATGCAGGGGCAGGGAGGGGGTATTATTACTAGACGGGGCCAACAAGGGGGGAATCATTACTAAGAGGGCATTGGAGGAGTATTGTTACTATGAAGATGCCAATGAGGGAAACATATTACAAGAAGTGCCAATGAGGGCGGATATACTAAATTGGGGCAGCAAGTGAGGCGGGCATTATTACTAAGAGGGGGCCAATGAGGGAAACATAGTACAAGAAGGGCCACATGAGGGAGAAATGGGGTCAGGGAGGGGGTCGCATTATTAATATGAAGGAGCCAATGAGAGACAATTATTGATAAACAGGGCGGCGTGAGGAGGCATTACTACTAAGTGGAGGGCAGTGAGAGGAATTATTACTATAAAGAGGCCAGTGATGAAACGTATTACTGAGAGGGGGGGCAGTGAGGGAGGCATTACTACTAAGGGATGACAATGAAGGGGCATTATACATGGGCGGAGGGAAAGGAGGGGCATTATTACAACGTGGGGGAATAAGGGGTCATTATAACAATTGGGAGGAAAAGGGTGGATATTAGTGAAGACACTAAAGCAATGATACGTGTGGGGCATAGAGAGACATATGGTAATTGGTAAGC
>NW_027208618.1:0-52111 GCF_027789765.1 Dendropsophus ebraccatus
GGTCCTGTATACCCTGTAGTATATAGTTGGTGGTGTTCGTGCACCTGTATGTATAGCACCCCAAACCTAAGCAGATTCTACAGGTGGTATTGGTCAGGTCTGGTATGGCAGTATTATCCAGTCACAGTGTGGTGGTGTTTGGTAAGGTCTGGTATGCAGTGTTATCCAGTCACAGTGGTGTGGTATTGGTCAGGTCTGATATGGTGGTGTTAAATTGCCCTCTGGAGCTATTACCTACCAATCTATCATGATGATAATTAGTGATTGAAGATGGGGCGACCTCAGGTTAGTGCTTAGGCAGCAGCAGCTGGTAATACTGCCCTGTATACATGTACTGTATGATGGAGTAGGGGGCCCTGTATACATTTACTGTGTAGATGAGTAGGGGGTCTACCAATATTTCTGTGGATGTTGTGACGCAGCTGTCCTAGCAACCACAGCTCCCTGGGAAAATGATAGTAGTAATCCTATTTGTTACTGCTGCACAGAGCTGCAGCTAATTATATCAACTGTGTCTGCAGTGTGGAGATTTTCCCTTCATCTCTATGGGGCGCTATTCGCTTCCCCCTTCCCTCCTGTACTCTGGAAAGGACGGGACCTTCGCTCTAACCTTCCCGGGCACCTAAGTATCTGTGTGAGAAATTTGGGGTCAAACGGTTCAGGCGTTTGGAAGTCTATATGGGACAGACAGATTTTCGTTTTTTTACATAGATAATAAAATGATTGTAAGCCGTCCATATTAACGTAATTGTGGACTCCATCGGAGACGTGCAGCAAATGGGAGTAGGTCTGTATGTTATTAGCTGCCTTGCAGAGTATTTCTCCATCACAGAACACGCACCATAGAGTACTAAACCAATGTGTCTGTATCACAGTCAGTGTGCACAGCGTCTAATGCACAGGTGACCATGATTAACGCGTCCTGTGGCTAGGCAAGCAGTACAGACTCAACGAGCAGTCTCGAGAGAGAAGAGTGAGTTTACCAGTCATTTTAAGAACCATTGTCATCTTCTCAGGGCTGATCAACCTATACAACTGATAGGTTCACGACCAGACGTTACATTTGAGAGGTCCAAGTCTAAAGGACATGTTGGTGCTTAAGTTCTCGCGCATGGGGCGGCCCTGTAACTGGCTCTAATCATGTGATCTTTTGTTTACACACGTCAGATTCGGATTTTTGGAAGTCCGTTCCGAATTTTTTTCTTTCCTTGCTTTCTAAAATGGCAGCCGCCATTTTAGAAGCAGGAAGTGTCTGGGCGGGAAAGCGCTTTCCCATGATGCCCGGGAAAACATCTAATGAGCCGGGATGTTGCACTAGCCCCCCCCTGTGTGACGTCGGTATTGCTTTAAGAGAAGCAGAGAGTCTGCAGAGAGAGAGGAAGGAGACTGTTAGCAGTGGACATAGCTCGTCAGTGACAAAATGCTGCTGCTGCACTGTACAAAGAAGATATTGTACAAAGGAAAGACAAAACAATTATTAGGAAAGCGGAGAGGAGAAACATATAGTGATATATATATAGTGATAGTGAGAGAATAGAGAGGGCAAAAGATAGATAGGTACAGTAATGGATTAGGCAAAGGAGAGCAAAGGGTGCACAGAACAAAACTTGCTATACAGATATACAAGTACTATAGTTGGACCCTTGGAAGAGTGTATTGTCATAGGTGTTTTCCTGAGGCACAATATATACCTTGTGCATGTGTGTAGAATAAAACTAAAAAAAAAAGTGCTATATAGATATACAAGTACTATAGTTGACCCTTGCCAGAGTGTATATGACATACGTGTTTTCCTGAGACGTGTATAAATCCTAATTTGAATATAAAGTCATGGCACAGCAGGAAACCTCACAAGCGGTTCAGCAGAGGGCAGGGCAGAGACTGGCTCAAGGGGCAGAAGAAAGTAGCGTAGGAAGAGGGTCCCAGTGGCAGACCTGAGCTTCTTTTGTCACACCAGGGTCGTGTCCACACGTCTAATTCCACAATCCTGGAGTGTCTGGCTCCACTTCGACGTCCACAAGATGAGTAGTGAGACAGACAGGTATCTGTGGGTACCTCGGACACGACCCTACCTTGGCACTGGCATGCAGCAATTCGCCCACCTCCTCCATCTGACATCATCAGCAACATCCCGCTAACTTTTGAAGTGCCGCCTGCAAGGGAACTGTTGGTGTCTATGAGCAGCCAACTGCTCTTTGATGACGATGAGCACGTGGGGAAGACAGGGGACAATCAAGTGGAGGCATAGCTGTTTCGGAAGCGATATCAGAGCAGCCCATGGTAGGCCTGGCAGAGAGCATAGGCCAGTAGAACGAGAGGACTGGGCAGGAGCCTGATGAGGATATAGCATTATTCTGGAACAGGATGATGCTACATCAGATGTTACATGGGATCCACGGCAGCAGTTGGCTTATTCAACGGATTCGTCAACCAGGAATCCGTCCACCAGCAGGCCCACCACAACTAAGAAGCAACAGGCAGCAGTAGGCAAATAAGTCGGAAGCGTAGCCAGGACAAGCAGATGACCACTGGGAAAACTTCCTCCACAGCAGGTCCTAGCGCCCGCCCATCCACGCAGCCTGTCGGTACTAGCCTCTACACCTCGCCTGTATGGCAGTTTTTTAAAAAGTGCCAGGAGGATACCTATGTGGTCATCTGTCGCCTGTGTGACAGGCGCATTAAAAAGGCAAGAGTTGCCATCCTGGCACCAGCGCCATGGCTGCCCATATGAAGCGCCACCACCTTTCCGCCTGGGAGAAACGGGGTGATATGTGGGTCACAGCAGGCCCAGGCAAACCTGCGGTCATCAGCAACAGGAAGCAGCAGCAGTCGGGGCATTTCACAGAGTCAGACCTCCTCTGTGGAAGGGACTGTGGCTTCACTCCCTCTTCAGCTGGTGGCCCCTGTGTTGCAAGCAGTAGGCAGCCTGTCATCATGGAGTCCCTATACCAGAGGCAGACATCAAGCTGAAAGGCTCTGCCGTTTAAAGTGGTCGACTCGGCACTACTTTTCCAACACAGCTATGCTGGCCATGTATAGGTATGTTCGCGAAAAGGTTGCTGACTCGCTGAGCCATTGAGTGAGCAGAAATGTATATTTAACCACAGACATCTGGAGCTGTAATTACTGGGAAGGGCAGTATATATCTATAACTGCTCAGTGGGTAAATGTAATATGGCCGGCGGACCCCCAGCAACTTGGCCAGGAAGGGCGATGACACCACCCTGTTGTCACAGCATGGTTTCTGTGTCGCAGGGCCTCCTCCACCTCCTCCAGTCGGTCCAAAGCCTCCTCAACCGCCAGTGGTCCTCCCTTGTACCACTTGGGTTGTAGCATGGAGGTGTCACGCTGTGCTGCACCTAGCCTGCCTGGGGGAAAGGAGACACACAGAGGAAGAGCTGCACCGCCTGCTCGAGATGGAAATCCTCTCGTGGCTGACTCCACGCCATCTTAAAGTTTGGACAACGGTGAGTGACAATGGGAGCAACATTCTCTGTGCTGCGTCGAGGAGGTATGAGGCACGCCCCGTGTATGGCACATGTTTTAAACCTAATAGTTACACACTTTCTAAACTGTCAATGGCTCGAAAGCTGTGTAACCATTTTAGCCATTCAAGTTGCTCTCACCACATCCTCCTCGACCTGCAGCAAAGGCATGGTCCTTCCCAACCATCGTCCCATTTGCGATGTAGCAACGCGGTTGAACTCCACCCTCCACATGCTGGACAGGCTCTATGAGCAGAGGAAGGCCTTGACTGATTTCCTCTTGATGCAGGTGGACACAGCGATTCCCTTGTGTCCCACATCTATCACACATGGATAGATAAGGACTTTGAGACACCTGCTCCTGATTACCACAGAGTAGGATTTGGTCGTGTTGTCATCAAGATGTAGGACCTTTTCTGCTTCTATTATGGCCTATATTTGAACTAGACCTTACTGGTCATTCCACAATTCCTGCTGCTGCATCTGCTGCCCTGCTACCTCTCGCCTGTCAATGGACCTCATTATTCTGCTTCCGCTGCTCATGTCACTCCATTACAACTGATACTCCTGCCCTAGCCTCCATATTGACTACTGCTGCTCCTGCCCTGGCCTTCATTTTGGCTTCTGCTGGGCCTTCACTGGCCTCCATGTTGACTACTGCCACCCCTGCCCTGGCCTCCATGTTGGCTACTGCTGGGCCTTCACTGGCCTCCATGTTGGCTACTGATGCTCCTGACTGGCTTCCATGTTGGCTACTGTTGCTCCTGATGGCCTTCATGCTGGCTACTGTTGCTCCTGCCTGGCCTCCATGTTGACAACTGTTGCTCCTGCCTGGCCTCCATGTTGGCTACTGTTGCTCCTGCCCTGGCCTCCATGTTGGCTACTGTTTCTCCTGCCTGGCCTCCATGTTGGGCTACTGTTGCTCCTGTACTGGCCTCCATGTTGACTACTGCCACTACTGCCTTGGCCTCCATGTTGACTACTGTTGCTCCTGCCTGGCCTCCACGTTGGCTACTGTTGCTCCTGTCTGGCCTCCATGTTGGCTACTGTTGCTCCTGCCTGGCCTCCATGTTGACTACTGTTGCTCCTGTCTGGCCTCCATGTTGGCTACTGTTGCTCCTGCCTGGCCTCCATGTTGGCTACTGTTTTTTTTTTTTTTTTTTAATAATTTATTATTTTCTCATAGAAACATTATCACCTTACATTACATTATAATATCTAAACACAACCAAAAAACTTTTCTAATCCCCCCTCCCTTCCACCCAGAAGTTATGACCTTTTTCTTAGTTTCAGATCCAACCAATCATACATCACCGATTGTGGTATGTCCCCTTGTATGTATAAGACCCGCAGGGCGCCCACGTAACCCTACCAACTCTTAAAGCTATACCTCCTCCACCCCCACTACAACTATTTACAAAATTACCTTACACACCATTAGGTGAAGGCTCCAACCGCATCCCCACCTCACCAGGAGACTAGAGCAGGCCAGAAAAAGGGCAAGCCAAAGCAGCGTATTCAAGCTCATTCTTTTAATCTTTCACAATTTTATATATCCGTCACTTAGCCTCTTATTAATCACTACATACTTCTGGTCTCCTTCCCTGCCCAACACACCCTTGTCAGATGCCCTGGGCAGACAAAGACAACCCACATTCATACTGGAAACCACGACACCGTTTCACCAGAGCCAGTAGTCTCCAGCCCCAACCTATCCTGATGGACCCCACCATCCATATATCATGGACCGCAAGGTACCTCCGCACAGGTGGGATTCACATACATTCTTCCAACTCTTGAGGCTTGGCCTTAAAAGAAACGGGACTCTATGTCAAGAAAGTTAACCACTTCCATCTCAGTCCAGTCTACGTCTGCACCTGAACCTATCTATAGGCATATTAAACATGATGGGTCCCAGCGCCCATCCAACCCACTCCGTCTCCACGATCCAGCAGAGACGCGACCCAGCCTCCACCCCAATCCCCCACCAGTCATCCTTTATAATTTTAACAACACATAGGCGCCCTAAGAGTATCACACAGGTTTACAACTTATAAAATTTATCAACCACCAATATATTACTCAGTTTCTTGATGTTCTCCAACTACCATCCCAGATATAATCTTGACTGTTCTTATTCTACCATAACTTCTCTATCCAACCCCTCCCACCCCTTCTCAGCTGGCAGGGAAAGAGAAAAAAAAAAAAAAACACCCACCCAACACATATAAATATATCAAAAATTTTTTTACTACTCTAAACATTATCACTCCAGTACTTTTCCCATTGTTCAACATGTTCTTTTAGCTTCTTATCCTTACTCCTCTTTATGTAAGTATTATGCCAGAGTTTGTTCTTTAAGATTACGGTACTTAGTTCTCTCCATTCCCTCACACTAGGAGCATTTGGGGATATCAAGTTCCGCAATATACTGTAATCATCCGAGCTGCCAGAAGCAATTTATAATTACCTTATTAGTACTTTTCAATGTATGTCCTTCATCAAACACCCCCAAAATTGCACAAATATATTCATCTTCTGTTACTAAATCAAATAATCGTGACAAAATTAAGAAAACTTACTCTCAAAATAATTTCACCCCTCCACACATCCACCAGTGATGTTCTAAAGTTACATTATCTGTGCCGCACTTATAACAACTGACCACTTTTCCCTTCCTCCATTTGCTAATATCTTTTGCTGAATAATACAATCTATGTGTACAAAAATTGTTGTCATCATATGTTTTTTATCTGTGATATAGTTTTTTGCATTTTCATACACTTTTATCCAAAAATCTTGATCTCTTTCCCAATTATGATCTCCCATTTCTTCTGTGAATTAATTTTAACCTTACTATTATACATCAATCCCAAAACCTTATATAATTTGGTGATTTTACCTTTAGTGGTTCCCGACATACCCAAAATTTGTGTAACTCCTTCTGAAATTCTTGACATTCCAACACACTCCATCTTTCGTGTTTTTAATAGCATCTTTTACTTCTAAATATCTTAGGTGACATAGTGAACTCTCTAAATTATTATTTAAATCGTCATATGCCAAAGGGATCCGGCACGTCATGACGTAGGACGCGCTGCACCTCGCTCCTCCTCCCTCCTACCCCCGCTCCGGCTCTCCTGGACTGCCCTGGATGTAGCCTGGTTTTTTCTGGCGCTTGTGCCGCCGGCCGGCATGAAGATGCGGTCATGTGATTACCTGGGGGCCTGGACGGGGTGGGTGCCGGACTCGGGCCTGACTGGAGGTCTTGCTCGGGGCGCTGCTGCCGGACACCGGGCCTGGTGTGCTCGGTCCTGGGCGTGCTCCTTCCCGATGGAATGGGGAGCAGACGGCGCTGGGCCGGGCCACGGCCCTGCTGGAGATCCCGGGCAGGTACTATCCTCGGCCGCCCCTGAAGACTACGTGACCCGGGTCCTTCTCTTAAGTCCCAGGCCGGACATTGTGACGTCAGACGCCCTGCTTCGCTTTGGATTGTCGGACTTGCTGGTGAGCTCGACGCAGCGGTGAGCTATAGCCCCGAGCCTAAGTCTGGTAACAATGGCTGCTGCGGTGGACTCAGGGGCTTGGGGGGCGGCGGGGTTGGGGCCGGGGGTGCAGGTTGCGGGCTGGGGTCCCGCTGACCTAGGTCGGCCTGGGTCTGTAGGGCTGCCTGGGGTCCTGCCCTTTGTCCCCGTCCCCCTCCTGCCTTCCTGGCTCTCCCACCTGCAAATTGATATGGTTTTATGACCGAGGCCATTTTTTTCTTTTTAAACAGCTTGCCTCCACTGGCTGTACTCCTTCTGCCTCCTAGACTTGGAGATCAGCTGAGACTTCCTATCCCCCTCTTTCTGGCTTCCGGTTCAGGTGCTGGTGCGCAGTTAAAGGTAACATCACAGCAGGCCCTATTTTATTGCCCTATATTGAAGGAACTGTGCCTAATTCCATAATTGCATATATAGACATTTTTCTGTCAAGGCTATTGCTGTGACTTGGGAGAGGAATGCCGCCGAAACCAGCCCAGAGAAAAACAGGTGGCTCGCTTACGCCTAAGACTAAATCTACCAAGCTTGACAAATTTCTGCACTCTCCCTGCTCAAGCCCTATACCTCAGCCTTCCCCCTCTCAGTCTAATGGGACTCTGTCTGGATCTCGTTTTGCAGCATTGCGGGAGGAGGGGGTGGAGGAGGAGAACGAAGAAGGTGCAGCTGGCTCTACCAGCAAACTAGATACTATTCTTGCTGAACTTTTGATCTGCAGAAGGTCCTTAGCAGATCTGACAACGAATATGGGCTCTCTCTCATCTGATGTCAGTCTTATAAGAGCAGATTTGGCAAAACGAGAGAGAGATTGGGCTTGCTGGAAACTACAGTACCTAAACTTGAGCTGGAGATGTCTGAGCTGAGGGGGAAGGTTAAGACACATGATACACAGCTAAATACTATGAAGGAGAAACTTGCGGACCTAGAGGACCGCTCCAGGAGGTCCAATGTCAGGATTGTGGGTCTCCCGGAAGGTGTGGAGGAAGGGGATGCCCTAAAGTTCTGTCAAGCATGGATTCTGGAATTATTTGACAGGACCTCATTCTCTCCTATGTTTGGCCTGGAACCTGCTCACAGGGTCCCTCTACGGCCGCTTCCCCCGGGGAGTAACCCCAGGGTCATGCTGCTTAAGACGATATATGCTCAGGAGATCAAGATGCCATACTGAGATTGGCAAGGACTAGGAACGATATTGTTTACAATGGCTGCAGAGTGTCTTTTTTTCCCCAACTTTTCTAAGGCCACCCAGGTCAAAAGGCTGCAATTCAGGGACATTAAGGAAAGACTGGCGCAGGCCCAGATCTCTTTTTCACAATTTTTCCTGCAAAACTGCGTGTTGTTTATAAGGATTCTGTACATTTTTTTCTTTCCCCTCAGGATGCTGTTAATTGGTTAGATGGGGAAGGTCTATGAGATTTGCAGGGTTTATCTGTTATTCTTATCTCTTCGGGGGAATTTGGAGGGAGGAGGAGGTGTTGTGGTAGTCCGGAAAGCAGAGAGGGAGTCGTTGTGGCGACCATGTTGGGGTAGGAGATGATGGGGAGATGGGTGAGGGTGGGGGGTTTGGGGGCCCAGGCGAAGGGGGGAGGGTTGCAGAGAGGGGGGGAAGCGTTTTTTTTTTTTTCCTTCTCCCTTTTAAGTTACTATGAGTAAGTCTGACATGTCTTTTTTCTTTTGGAACGTGAGGGGTCTGGGGACAGGATAAAGAGATGTGCAGTTTTTGACCAAATTGATAGATTTTTACCGGCTATTATTTGTCTTGCAGAGACCCACTGTTCTTCTGACAATTTGCATAAAATCTGGAGACGATGGGCCTCGCATCAGTTTCATACAGTTTTTTTCTAATTTTTCTGCCGGAGTCTATATTTGTTCACAATAAAATTCCGTTTAATCTTCTTCTCAGTAAAATAGGAAGGGAAATACATTTTTCTTCACTGTACTGTTTATAATGCTCCAATTATTATTGCGTGTCTCTATATTCCTCCCCCATTCTCCTCAGCGGTTATTTTTAAGCTTATTCAGTTTGTTTATGACATCGGTACTTTACCGGTCTTCGTTTGTTGGAGATTGGAACTGTGCCCCTGATAGTTTTGGGGACAGGAGAGGGAAGCTGCAGAGGATCTCTGCCCACCCGTCTCCTGTGTCCAGGATCCTTAATGAAGTTGGTTGGTTGGACGTGTGGAGGGCTCTGTACGGTGACAGAGTAGCTTTTTCATGTTTTAGTGCTTCGCACAACGCTGCGTCCCGTATAGACCTGTTTGTTTGTAATGAAATTTCCATTAAATGGGTTCAGTCAATGGAATATAAGGCGAGATCGCTCTCCGACCATTCTCCTCTTGTACTACGTATTAGAGTGCCCGGTCTTAATCCTGGCCCCAGGAGGGAGTTCCGCCTAAACCCCCTATTGGCTATCCATTATAGACAGGAAACCTAAAATCCATGAAGAGCTCAAGACTTTCTGGGAGGTGAATAAAGGCTCCACCCAAGCTCAGTTTGTGTGGGACGCTCTGAAGGCCTTCCTAAGGGGGTGCCTTTGCAGGGAGGTTATTTATAAGAAAAGATCCTTCCTGGCCCAAGAAAATAAATTGAGACAGGAAGTGGAGGGTGCCGAGGGGACTTTCAGCACTGATCAGTCTAGGACTAATGGGGACGCTCTTAAGGCTGCTCAGGATAAATATGCCGAATTTTCTATCTATAAGGCTCAGCAGAAGATCTTTTTCCAGGGCCAAAAAAGATTCACAGAGGGCGGGAGGCCTGGCAAATATATGGCCAATATTGTAAGAGCTCAGGAAGCTAGGAGGTGTATAGTCTCTTTGTACGATGGGGAGGGTGTGCTGACCCACGATGCTGAAGGGATCAAAACATTAATAGGCGAATACTTCCAGGAAGTGTATACCTCTAGTGGGAGAGGGGACGGAGGGGAAACCCAAGCATTCCTCGAGGGTCTGGATTTACCTAGAATTAATCCTGAAAGAAAGCTTTGTTGAACAGGCCACTCGTGGTGGGGGACCTCCTCAGAGCCCTTAAAAGTTTCCGGGGACAATAAGCCCGGGACCGATGGGCTCCCCTTTGAGCTTTATAAGGAGTATTCTGACATCTTACTTCCATGGCTTCTGGAGACTTTCCAGGCCTCTCTCTTGGAGGGCTTTCTTCCTCCCTCCATGAGAGAGGCCTGCATTGTTCTCATTGGCAAGAAAAATAAAGATCTTGACAGAATTGAGTCATACCGCCCTATTTCTTTATTGAATACAGATGGTAAGATTATCGCAAAGGCTATTGCTTTGCGTCTGGCGGAGGTAGTGACGGACCTTATCGGAGAGGAGCAGACAGGGTTTGTACCCAGTAGGATCATACACGATAACATCACTAGGGTTTTTGCCCATATTCAGCTGGATCGGGAGGCTCCCCGCTCCATCCTGTCCTTAGACGCCACTAAGGTGTTAGACAGGGTGGAGTGGGGATTCCTCTGGAGGGTTCTGGAGAAGTTTGACTTGGGGGAGAACCTCATTGCATGGATTAAGTTGTTATATTCATCTCCCCGGGCTAGGGTGGTGGTTAATGAGGACTCTACGAACTGGTTCCCTTTATCCATGGGCCCCCGTCAAGGGTGCCCACTTTCTCCCCTTCTTTTCATTTTCTACATAGAACCTCTGGCTGCCTGTCTCCGATCCTCAGCCGAGGTTAGGGGCTTTGGTCTGAAGGGGCTTGACGATAAGTGTCTTCTCTATGCGGACGACGTTCTCCTTTTTTTTACGTGGCCATGAGGAGGCGATTCATGGTGCTATGACTATTGTAAAGAGGTTCGGTACTGTCTCGGGTTTTGAGGTAAATTGGGGCAAATCTTGCCTATTGCCTTTATATGACAACTTCACTGTGGAGGCACTAGGAGGATTGCCCATCCGGGTGGTGGATTCGATAGAATATCTGGGTATCCATATCTCCCCCTCTATCGGTAGATTTGCCGAACTTAATCTTACTCCTTTATTAAACAAGATTCAGAGGAAAGTGGGACTTCTGGTCCAGACTCCCTATAGATATGTCAGATAAAATGGCTATTATAAAAATGATTATTCTCTCTCAGGTGCTGTACCTTCTTTTCTCCTCTCCGATGTGGATCTCCGACCAATGGTTCGAGAAGTTAACTTCTCTCCTCAACTCCTTTATTTGGGGGGGAAGAAACCCCGACTGAAAATACAAAAACTGGACTCAGGCAATTGGCGAGGGGGGTATGGCTTTGCCAGATTTTGCACTATATTTCCTGGCAATGGGAGCCCAGGACCTTAAGCGATGGTGGACCTCTCAGGTGCTCAAATATGTTATGGATCACTGTGGTTGGAAATATGCAGGCGCCCTGGTTGGGGTCGACGCTGGATTTGGGGGTTACAATGAATTAACACAGGTTAATAAATATGTGAAAATGTGGCGGAAGATGAAAAAAAAATTTAATTGTAAGGGATGTTTTGGATTTTGCAGCTATGAGAGGTGCCTCGCTAGAACCAATTCCAATAATGCGAAAGTACGACAGATTATGGTTTAAATGGATCAGTAACCGAATGTGAAGAAAGGTTTGGTGCTCCCCTGCCCTACCTTTTTTTTTTTTTTTTTTTTGCTCTCTCTCTCTGCCTTGGTCTTTCTTCCTTTTGCCTGGTTGGGTTGGGTGGGTCGTGTTGGGTTGGGTGGGTCGTGTTGGGTTGGGTGTGTTGGGTTGGGTGGGTCGGGTTGGGTGGAGGGGAATTATTGCTTGATTGGTAGTTTTTTATGGATTTGTGTTTAGAGATAGCTATTGGAGGGGTAGGTGGAGGATTGTTTTTTTATGGCTTCCACTGATCCTACTTGTGCTGATTCTATTTTATCAATGTTGTTGATTTGTGATATAAAATAAAAGAATATATATATATATATATATATATATATATATATATATATATACATATATATATATAGCTATTTCTGGAATTTGACTATTACCCCACATCGGTGTGAAGGAGTACATGCCATCTTTTTTGTCACTGTTTCTGACCATTTCCCATACTTTAATCACCAATCTATATAAGGAATCCTTATGGTAATTTACTCTTAATTTTGCCTCTAACAGCTCGATGCTGGGTTCACACTATGTATATTTCAGGCAGTATTTGGTCCTCATGTCAGGTCCTCATAGCAACCAGAACCAGGAGTGGATTGAAAACACAGAAAGGATCTGTTCACACAATGTTGAAATTGAGTGGATGGCCGCCATATAACAGTAAATAACGGCCATTATTTCAATACCACAGCCGTTGTTTTAAAATAACAGCAAATATTTGCCATTAAATGATGGCCATCCACTCAATTACAACATTATGTGAACAGAGCCTTTCTGTGTTTTCAATCCACTCCTGGTTTTGGTTGCTATACAGCCTCACAAATACAGCCTCAAATATACATAGTGTGAACCCAGCCTAAATATGTTTGTCACCCACCCCTTTTGTTCCCCTAGCCACTTATCCATAAACTTTATCCCTCTCCAATTCACTATCCATGCTAAATTAAAAGGCAACAAAATATCTAAAGAAATCAGGTACTCCCAGCCCCCCCCCCCCCCCCCCCCTTCTCTTCTGGTAACATCAATATCTCTAATTTTAAACGCACCCCTTTTTCTGTTCCATTTGAGCTCATTCAATAATCCACCAATCTTCTTAAAGATTTTTTTGTTTAACCACACTGGAGATCCTCCCAATACATAATTCAGCTGCGGTAACCAGATCATCTTTATTAGGGCCACTCTATCTGCCCTAGACAAGGGGAGCCTATTCCATATACTGATCTGTTTCATTTTTTTAATTTTCGGGTATATGTTTAGTTGTCTATATCTTCCCAGATCTGCAGCTATCCAGACCCTTAAATACTTAAAAGTTCCATCTATTTCCAAGATTTTAAGTTCTTCCTGGTTATACACCCTCATTTAGTGTCAAGAGGAAGGAGGACCGATTTCCCCCAAATAATAACTAAACCAGAGAGCTGCCCAAACCACTGTAACTCTTCCATCACCTCTTCCAATCCTTCTGCTGCGTTTTCCAAAAAAAGCAAAAGATCATCTGCATATAACGCTATTTTGTCCCCACTCCCCCCCACTCCAAAGTCCCGTATCCTCTTGTTTTAATTAATAGATCTAGCTAAAGGTTCCATCACCAGGGCAAAGAGCAGGGGGGAGAGGGGACAGCCCTGCCTGGTTCCTCTACCCAAATCAAAATACTCCGATAAATATCCATTAAGGACGACCCTAGCCCTCGGTTTACAATATATTATCTGCATCCACCTTAGAAACACTTCACCAACACCAAATTCCTTCAGCGTTCTCCATAGAAAGGGCCACTCTACACTGTCAAACGCCTTAGCTGCGTCCAAGGACAGTATAGAGTGCCCCCCCCGGACATCCCTTCTGTATATTTGCATACACCCTTCTGATATTATCATGAGTGGATCTACCTGGTACAAAACCACACTGTTCCTTACTAACTAAAGACGTAAAAACTTTCACTAATCTATTAGCAAGAAGTTTTGACAAAAGCTTCATATCCGCATTTATCAAAGAAATGGGTCTATATGATTCTGAAACTATGGGGTCCTTATCTGGTTTGGGAATTAGAACAATGTCTGCATCGTATAAGGATTCCGGAAGATAGCCTCTAACATATGAATTAGACAAAACCTCCTGGAATTGAGACAGTAATGATTCCTCAGTTGCTCTAATGACCTCTGGTGGTAACCCGTCTGGCCCCGGCGGTTTCCCTGATGCCATACCTCTAAGTGTTTGTAATAATTCTTCCATTTCAATGGGGCGATCTAGCCATTGTGTCTGTTCCTCCAACAATCTTGGTAATTCAAGAGAGGAAAAGTAGCCACCTAGATCTATACAGGTCCTTGAAAAAAATCGGCAAATATTGCCAGTATTCCCTCCGGTTCCCTAACTAATACTCCCTCCTGGTTTTTAATCTCTGTCACAATCCTCTTCGAATCTTTTCCCCTTACCAGCGAAGCCAATTATTTTCCTGGTTTACCTCCCTGCGAATAGTTAAGCGATCCTCTCAATCTGCTCTGATTAAGAGCCTTCTCCTGTATATATTGACCCAATTCCTTAGTGGCTTCCACCCACTTAACTTTAGCCTCCTCAGTCCAGATTTTTCGGATCTAACCACTTCCTACTCCATGTTCCTCTTTTTCCTTAAATCTTTTCCTTACTCCACTAACTTGCCCTATCAGTAACCCCCTTAAATATGCCTTTGATGTGTCCCAAATTATATGCTGTTCCGCAGAGCCCCTATTGATTTCAGAAAACTTATTCATCTCATTTATAACCAGTTGCATGTCTATCAAGTTTAACTAGTGTGGGTTACATCTAAATGAATGACCCCGACTGTTACTCCCATTCCCCATATCGATATCCACTCCACTGGCACATGATCCGATACACTTCTTGGTTCAAAGCTGATATTCTTAATTAACATCAGGGCTCTTACTAGAACCAAGTCCAGTCTGGAGAACACTCCATGAGATGCACTATAACATGTAAAAGCCCTATGCTCTGGATACAGGTAGCGCCAAGCATCCGTCCACTTAAACTCATCCATTAGTTTCTGGAGAGGCGATCCCGATCCCCGAGCGGCTGTTCTCCCATCCACCCTTTTTCGGTCTAGTTCCTCATCCAGGACAGCATTAAGGTCCCCCATCATACACAGTGGCCACTCCGTATAGTTCAAAGAAAAAGTGAAAAATTTTACACACACTTCTACTGAAAAGGCGGGGGTATGTATACAAATGCAAATAACATTGGAATACAATCCAGGTAACACGCCATAAAAACGTATCTACCCTCCGAGTCTATTTCTTCTTGGATAGGTTTCAGATTCACACTCACTCCCCTCGCGTATGACGAGTACACTGCATGATACTGATGAGACACCCACCGGCGATCCAATACTTGGATCCTATCCTGAACCAGATGAGTCTCAGTAATACAGATTATAGCCGGAAGGTGTCTCAGCAGCTCTCTCAGTACCGCATATCTCTTAAGCTTTTTGTTAATCCCTCTAACATTCCAAAACACCACCTTTATCATTTATTGAAGTGATAAAAAAAAAAAAAAAACACCCTGCCAGCTGAGACCTCCCTCCCGCCCCCCCTACCCCCACCTGATATCCTAATCATCATCCAGATACCACTAAACTTGGTGCCTACGGTGCACGGTACCTGAGCAGAAGGCAGGAGAGGACAATAATAAATCTATTTACATTCCATTTGATTCTAACCATGTCAATGCTTCTTCAGGATTTTCAAAAAAATGCATTTTTGCTGGTGGATCACCCTAAGTCTTGCGGGGTACAAAATTGCAAATTTAAGATTGTTCTGTCTGAGTCTGCGTTTTACCTCAAAAAATTTCTCTCTCTTTTTTTGTGTGGCATTTGAGTAATCGGAATATAAAAAAAACCTTTGATCCATTTACTTCTCTTTGGGGATTTTCTCTCATCTTATGTAAGATCAGATCTTTATCCCTTGTATAATGTATTTTTGCGATTATTGGCATAGATTATCTCCAGGGACCCTGCGTTTGGAGGTTATTCTATGTGCCCTTTCAACACAAAAATTTTTAGATACACCACTCTCCTCCATTCCTGCTAAGAGCCCTTCCTGTATGAATTCTGTACACTCTGAACCCTCTGCACCTTCTGGAATACCTACGATTCTCAAATTAGCTTGTCTATGTCTGTCTTCCATATCCGTCACCTTTGTGACTAACTCTGTATTTTTTTCCCTTATTTCAACTGATTCTTTCGTCAGCTGCAGAACTTTTCTTTCCAGTGACTCTATTCTTTGTTCTGTTTCTGTGACTCTCTCTCTTATGGTATTTAAATCACTCCGAATAATTGAAATCTCCAATTTAATCTCTCCCACTTGTGCAGACAAACCATGTAAGGTATCATTAGACCTATTAACAGCATGCAAAATATCTGACAATGAAGGTTCTTCACTATGTCCTGCTTGGGAATCATGGGTCACTGACATACTGTATCTAGCACCGAATGCTCTGCACCAGACTTACCAGCATTCCCCACACTTAATCTTGAAGCTGCATTTTTCCCTTGCAGAGAAGGGCTCAGATATTTATCCATTTTTCTCGGACTTCTCCGTTTTTTTTTCTTTACTACAGGAGGAGGAGATACCACCTTTGACTGGTTGGGGTTAGCCTTATTTCTCATTTTATGCAATCATATACCACCTAATATCACCTCTATCACCGATGCTATTAAAGAGGGAGTATACCCCAATATAAATATGCTTACAATTTTACTCCTCCAACAGTTATACCAAACTAACAGCGATCTTAATAACTAGTCCGTGTCCGACCCACAGTTAAGTTATTACTGGCACTCTGTACCTGACCAAAAGTTAGCTGATCCAGTCCCCCTTCACAGTCCAGACTACACCACAGGAGTGCCCCTAATTCAAAGGGCACAAAATGTCTCAACTTGGAACAGTCTCACCCCTTGTGTAGAGCAAGTCCGCCGGGCCAGGGATCAATGGAGAGTTCAGCTGCTCCTACCACCTCGCTTGTACCGCTCTATCGTCACACTTCAGCCGCCGCTGCCTCCGCATTGCAATCTTTATTCCCTCCGGCTCTAACCCCTCTCTGGTTCTCCAGCTCGGCTGTATCCCGCGTCCACTTCAGAGCCCCGAGGGCTCCACGCTATCCTCCGACCTCCTCTCGCTCAGTCCCGGCTCTCAGTATGTCTCGTTCATGCCGCCTCTTTCCCCGCTTATCTCAGCCGCTCTCCGCGCTTTCTCGGTCACCAGCACACCAACTTCTCCTCCTCCGTCCGCAGCATCGCGCGCCTGCTAGCGTGATCACGTGCTCACGTCATCACGCTGACCGCGCCTCCATCAAAAACATGTTGGCTACTGTTGCTCCTGCCTGGCCTCCATGTTGACTACTGTTGCTCCTGTTCTGTCCGCCATGTTGAATACTGCCGCTCCTGTCCTGGCCTCCATGTTGGCTACTGTTGCTTCTGCCTGGCCCTTCATGTTGGCTACTGTTGCTCCTACCTGGCCTCCATGCTGACTACTGTTGCTCCTGCCTGGCCTCCATGTTGGCTACTGTTGCTCCTGCCTGGCCTCCATGTTGACTACGGTTGCTCCTGCCTGGCCTCCATGTTGGCTACTGTTGCTCCTGTACTGGCCTCCATGTTGGCTACGGCAGGGCCTTCACTGGCCTCCATGTTGGCTACTGTTGCTCCTGACTGGCCTCCATGCTGGCTACTGTTGCTCCTGCCTGGCCTCCATGTTGACTACTGTTGCTCCTGCCTGGCCTCCATGTTGGCTACTGTTGCTCCTGCCTGGCCTCCATGTTGGTTACTGTTGCTCCTGCCTGGCCTCCATGTTGGCTACTGTTGCTCCTGTACTGGCCTCCATGTTCACTACTGCCGCTACTGCCTTGGCTTCCATGTTGGCTACTGTTGCTCCTGTACTGGCCTCCATGTTCACTACTGCCGCTACTGCCTTGGCTTCCATGTTGGCTACTGTTGCTCCTGCCTGGCCTCCATGTTGACTACTGTTGCTCCTGTCTGGCCTCCAGGTTGGCTACTGTTGCTCCTGCCTGGCCTCCATGTTGGCTACTGTTGCTCCTGCCTGGCCTCCATGTTGACTACTGTTGCTCCTGTACTGTCCGCCATGTTGACTACTGCCGCTCCTGCCTGGCCTCCATGTTGACTACTGTTGCTCCTGTACTGGCCTCCATGTTGGCTACTGCTGGGCCTTCACTGGCCTCCATGTTGGCTACTGTTGCTCCTGACTGTCTTCCATGTTGGCTACTGTTGCTCCTGCCTGGCCTCCATGTTGACTACTGTTGCTCCTGCCTGGCCTCCATGTTGGCTAATGTTGCTCCTGCCTGGCCTCCATGTTGGCTACTGTTGCTCCTGCCTGGCCTCCATGTTGACTACTGTTTGCTCCTGCCTGGCCTCCATGTTGACTACTGTTGCTCCTGTACTGGTCTCCATGTTGGCTTACTGTTGCTCCTGCCTGGCCTCCATGTTGACTACTGTTGCTCCTGCCTGGCCTCCATGTTGACTACTGTTGCTCCTGTACTGGCCTCCATGTTGGCTACTGCTGGGCCTTCACTGGCCTCCATGTTGGCTACTGTGCTCCTTTACTGGCCTCCATATTGGCTACTGTTGCTCCTGCCTGGCCTTTATGTTGGTTACTGCTGGGCCTTCACTGGCCTCCATGTTGGCTACTGTTGCTCCTGCCTGGCCTCCATATTGACTACTGCTTCTCCTGTACTGGCCTTAAATGACTATTGCTGGACCTCCACTGGCCTCTAATGACTACTACTGCTCCTTCACTGCATTTGTGACCTTTTTTCCTGCATAGAACCTGTAATGGTGAATATTGAAGTCTAAAAAAATCGACTTTGAGATATTGAAAGATAATGATGTTACTGACATGTAGAGCCCCTAAATTCAACCAAATACCACTACCCCCATATCATATAGATGCTTTAAACTATAAAATACGAAAAAATACGAAATCCGGTCGGACCAAACTTTTGAGAAGTTTGCTCATCTCTATCTATGGTGTGTCTCCTGTGATGGAGGAATTCTCTGCAAGGTAGCTAATAACATACAGACCTACTCCCATTTGCGGCACGTCTCCGATGGAGTCCAAAATATGCGTTAATTTGGACAGCTCACAATCATTTAATTTAATATTAATAGATATAAATTTAGAGGAAAGGCTGTGCTTCAACCTATCCTCGTGTGCTCTTTTCTTTAAGGGTGCCTTCACACCTACCGTATCGCAGTAGAAAATCCGCTGCGGATCCGCAGCAAATCCGCAGCAGATTTAACTAAATGAATGAACACAGCATTAAATACGCACTGTCAAATCCGCTGCGGATCCGCAGCAGATTTGTAAGTGCGGATTTAATGCTGTGTTCATTCATTTAGTTAAATCCGCTGCGGATCTGCAGCGGATTTTCTACTGCGATACGGTAGGTGTGAAGGCACCCTAAGCGGACTTTTTACCAGAATCTGTTATATTTTCCCATGATTGTCACATGTAACAGTCAGTACAAAGTATATTTATATTTTTTTCACTTTGCATTTTTTTTATTATTGCATTGGCATGCCTGTCACTTGTGAATTTGCTTGGGTGGTAACACCCCTTAATTGTTTGGACACCAATAAATAGTACATCACTTATCACATGTTCATCCTTGAAAATGCCTGTGCCATGCGGTTGAAATGTTGCACATGCTTGTAATGAAATAAACACCTTCGTTTTTTTTCACTGAAGAATGTCTGTCTGTCTGCTGGTCGTATAACCCCCTGGGGGCAAGTCCCCTTCCCTGTAGGTAATACACCCCACCCCCACCCACCTGGTATTCTTCCTACAGACAAATCCCTCTGTAGGCAATGAATTCCCTCTTTTAGGCAATTAGGTAATGTCCCCTGTGAGCAATGTCCCTCCTTCTCATAGGCGATGCCCACTGTAGGCAATATCCCCTTTAGCCAATGACCCCTGTAGGAAATCTCCCCTCCCCCTCCTCTTTAGGCAATCCCTGTCATGTAGATATTGCCCTATAAAAAATTTCCCCCATGCAGTAAGCCCCCCCAGGGTAAGTAATGCTATATGCTTCTGCATAAGTTTCATTTTTTTTTTATTTCTACCTGGACTTCTCCTTTAATAACAGGCTCATTTTTTCAAAATCTCACCTAACTTTATGTGCTTATTGCTCAGTGATGCTTTAACGTATGCAAGCGATTCTGAGACAGTTTTTTTCGTAACATATGGTACTTAATGATAGTGGCAAATTTTTTGTCACTGTCTTGAGTGTTTTTGTAAAAAAACATCAAAATATCATGAAAAAATATGAAAAAATTTGCACTTTGCAAACTTTGAAATTATCTGCTTCTAAAAACAGAAAGTCACATCACATAAATTAGTTACTAAGTCACATTATCAATATGTCCTATTCTGATTTCATTTCATAAACATATTTTACTTTTTTTGGGGTGTTACGGGTCTTAGAAATGTATCAGCAAATTATCAAATTTTCATAAAATTTCCAAAACTTTTTAGGCACCAGTTCTTTTTTTAAATGGATTTAGGAGGCTTGTATCCTGGAAACCCCCATAAGTGACCCCATTTTGAAAATTACACACCTTAACCCCTTCAGAACCAGGCTAATTTTTGTTTTTGCGTTTTTCCTCCTTGTGCTTAAAAGGCCATGGCACTTGCATTTTAACACCTACAGACCCACGGGAGCCCTTATTTTTTGCGTCACTAATTGTACTTTGCAATGACAAGCTGAACTTTTGCATAAAATATGCTGCGAAACCAGAAAAAAAAATTATATGCGCAGTGAAACGTTTTTACGCCGTGTTTCCTATGGAAAAACTGACATGTTATACATGTTCCTCAAGTCGTTACAATTAAAACGATATGTAACATGTATAACTTTTCTTGTATGTGATGGCCTGTAAAAAATTCAAACCATTGTTAACAAATATATGTTCCTTAAAACCACTCCATTACGATGCTTATAGCGCTTTTATCCTTGGGTCTATGGGGCTGTGTGAGGTGTTGTTTTTTGCGCCATGATGTGTTCTATCGGTACCTTGATTGCGCATAAAAAAGGAAAATCTTTACCCCTAACCTAAAGTAGTGGTTCCTTTCGTTGAGGAAGATATCCTCAGCGAAGGGCCGTTACCAGTATAGAGGAAGGGGTAGATACTACAATAAAAGAAGTGGAGGTAAACGACAGAACAAGGACTCCTCCAAAAAGCCAGACGTCTGACGCCAGAAGTATTCAGTGGTGGTGGTATTGGGGGGTGTAGTTGGTGGTAGTGGGGGGGGTATGGAAAATATAAGATCCGTAAAGGCCATAACAAGATTAAGACCGAACGGTTCTCAAAACTGCTGTTCTGGAGGACCCGCCCTCTGGGGATATTTCTTGCTAGTTCCCCAATCGTTGTGATGCCAATGGGACGCAAGGGAAGCAAAAATTATAATGTTAATCTGTTTCCCCTAAGACCTATTGGCATCACAAGTCTCCCTACCCTTTGTATGTTTTCTTGTTTATTGACTAATGATGTTTAAGGAAGGGGCTTATTTATACTTCCTGTAGGAGGGGATTAAGAGTTTACTAATTGTTTTCATTCAATATTCCTTCGTCCCAGGGGTTCGCAGGGGCGATACTACCCCAATCGTTGTGATGCCAATGGGTCTTAGGGAAGACAAATTAACATTATAATTTTTGATTCTCAATGTACAGTTATTTATAACCTATTTATAAATCATTATGTGAAGACAGATCCAGATTCAGGTTTTTGATAAGACTATGTTCCCGATCTTATGACCAATCCAGATTTCCATGCTTTTAGACCATTCTGTACCTTTAAAGGGATGTTCTTGTGAACTGTCACCACTCTATATCTAAAGCCACCGAGGAGGAGGTTAAAGTTGGACCTTGAAACACATCTGGCACGTTATTAGATAAACTCCAACTTCTCACAATCATCCACATCTCACTACTGCCGAATTCAACTAGAACAGGTTGGGTGCGAGACACTGAAGGGCAGCAGTTGTTATCGCTCCTTATCTCTCTCCCGTTGACAAACAAGCCTTGATTTACTGCTGCATGAATGCTTTAACATCTTTTGAGTGCAAAGAGCAGGTTACTAGTTAAACTGTGTCTGATGGCAACAGTTTTATCCAACAAACAACGGCATCTATAAATGCCACATCTATCTTCCCAAATATAGTCCACAAACAGTTGCACCTTTATAAGCTTTATCTTCCCCACAGATACTGTTGATTGACTGGGACTTGTAGTACTACTAATATTACAGTACCAAGATATTTCTTCATCATACAAGTTGAATCACTTGCTGGGATTGTGGTACTGGTGTAAAAATCATCACTGGGACTTGTAGGACCAGCAATATCACACTACCACGTTTTTCCCTTACACATGTTGAATAACTTGCTGTGATGTGTGATACTTGTGACCCTGAATTGAAAATCACCATTGCCACTTTTTGATCTATGGGTTTCCAACCAAACTGAACCTTTCGTAACACCCGTAACACCTAGTTAAACCTAGTAAAACTGCAATTTAAACACTAAAGTTATAAATATACATTAAGAGTCTTAATGTATATTTATAACTTGTGGTTATATTGCATTTTTTTAAATTAGCTGTTAAAAATGTTTAACCCCTTAAGGACAGAGCCTGAAATGGCCTTAATGACAGAGACAAATTTTATGAATATGACCAGTGTCACTTTATTCATTAATAACTTCGGGATGCTTTTACCTATCCGGCTGCTTCTGAGATTGTTTTCTCGTGACATATTGTACTTAACATTTCTGGTAAATTGGAGTCGATACTCATAACAAATCTTTATGAAAAAAACCCAAATAATGTGAAAAAATGTGAAAAAAAATGCATTTTTCCAACTTTGAAACTTTTTTTGCGTATACAGAAAGTGGTTATACCACATAAATTATATATTAAATAGCATTAGCAAATGTCTACTTTATGTTGGCGGCATTTATTAAACTATCTTTCATTTTTTCAGACGATAGGAAGCTTAAAACATTAGCAGCAAATTTCCAAATTTTCAGTAAAATTTCAAAATCAGATATTTTTAGGGACCTGTTCAGGTTTAAAGTGTATTTGAGGGGCCTGTATATTAGAAAGCCCCACAAAGCACCCCATTTCAGAAACTGCACCCCCCAAACTCTGCAAAAGGATATCAGAAAGTGTTTAACCCTTTAGGGGAGTCACAGAAATAAAGCTAAGTGTGTAAGGAATTTGAAAATTTTAATTTTCTGTGCAGAGATTTTTATTGTAATCAATATTTTTCATAATTATAAACCTATTACCAGAGAAATGCACCCCCATAATTATTGTCCCGTTTCTGCAGTTTATAGAAATACCCCATATGTGGCCCTATTGCGCTACTTGACGCAACCACAAGCCTCAGATATAAAGGAGCGCCTAGTGAATTTCAA
The DNA here is from genome assembly GCF_027789765.1 of Dendropsophus ebraccatus. Lineage (NCBI taxonomy): Eukaryota > Metazoa > Chordata > Amphibia > Anura > Hylidae > Dendropsophus > Dendropsophus ebraccatus. The sequence goes on from NW_027208618.1 coordinate 23,078, forward strand.
CGCCTCCGTTATATTTGGTCATTTTTGACTGTACCACTTCAGGTTGGCAGAGGCTCTGGGGTGCCAAAACCTAAAAAACACCCCTAAAGGGACACCATTTAGAAAACTACACCCCTCAAGGAATGTAACAAGGGGTGCGGTGAGCATCTGGACCCCACAGGTGCTTCACAGATTTTCCGAACAATATGGCGTGAAAAAAGAAAAAATTATTTTTCACACTAAAACGTTGTTCTAGCCTTCAATTTTTCATTTTCTTAAAGGGATGAGGCAAAAAAAAAGACACAAAATGTGTAGCGCAGTTTCTCCCGAGTACGGAAATACACATGTGGCGATAAAGTGCCAAGGGGCGCAGGACGAGCCTCCAAAGGGAAGGAGCGCCAATTGGCTTTTGGAAGCTGAATTTCACTGTAAAGGATTTCAAGGGCCATGTCGCATTTACAGAGCCCTCGTGCTGCCAAGACACTGGAAACCCCCCACAAGTGACCCCATTCTGGAAACTACACCCCTCAAGGAATCTAACAAGGGGGGCAGTGAACATATGGACCCCACTGGTGACGGGCACAAATGTGGAACAATGTGACGTAAAAGTAAAAAATTTCATTTTTTCACTTTCATGGCACAAATGTGCCCGTCATCAAGGGGTCCATATCCTCACTGCACCCCTTGTTAGATTCCCTGAGGGGTGCAGTTTCCAGAATGGGGTCACTTGTGGGGGTTTCCAGTGTTTTGGCAGCACGAGGGCTCTGTAAATGCGACATGGCGTTCATCATCCATTCTAGCCAAATCCAACCTCCAAAATCCAAATGGCGCTCCTTCCCTTGGGAGGCTTGCCCTGCGCCCACATGGCGCTTTATATCCACATGTGGGGTATTTACGGACTCGGGGGAAATTGCTCTACACATTTTGTTTTTTTTTCCTCTTCTAACCCCTTGTGAAAATGATAAATTCAAGGCTAAACCAACATTATAGTGTAACAAATGTAATATTTAATTTTCACGCCACATTGTTCCACATTTGTGCCCGTCACCAGTAGGGTCCATATGCTCACTACACCCCTTGTTACATTCCCTGAGGGGTGCAGTTTCCATAATGGGGTCACTTGTGGGGGTTTAAACTGTCTTGGCAACACAGGGGCCTTTTGAATGCAACATGGACCCTCGAAATCCATTCCATCCAAATCCAGCCTTCAAAAACCAAATGGCGCTCCGTCCCTTCGGAGGCTTACCCTGCACCCGAATGGCGCTTTATGTCCACATGTCGGGTATTTCCGTACTCAGGGGAAATTGCGCTACACATTAAATGTTTTGTTTATCTTTTTAACCCCCTTGTGAAAATGAAAAAATCATAACAAGATTAATGATTTAGAGTAAAAATTTTACAAAAAATTACACTAAATGTTGGTCTAGCCATGATTTTTTTCCATTTCCACAAGGGGTTAAAAAGAAAATGAACACAAAACGTGTAGGGTAGTTTCCCCTGAGTACGAAAATACCCCACATGTGGCATAATGTGCCATATGGGCACAGGGCAAGCCACCAAAGGGACAGAGCGCCATTTAGAGACTGGAATGGAGGATGGAGGCCATGTCGCAATTACAAAGCTCCTGTGCTGCCAGGACAGTAGAAACCCCCGACAAGTAACCCCCATTCTGGAAACTACACCCCATAAAGGAATCTAACAAGGGGTGCAGTGAGCATATGGACCCCACTGGTGACGGGCACTTACGTAGAACATGTGCCGAGAAAATAAAAATAAATTTTTTTTCATTTTCACGTCCCAAATGTGGCCGTCACCAGGGGGCCATATCCCCGCTGCCCCCCTTGTTAGATTCCTTATGGGGTGTAGTTTCCAGAATGGGGCACTTGTGGGGGGTTTCTACTGTCCTGGCCGCACAGAGGCTTTGTAATTGCATCATGGCATCCTCTAATGGGAATGGCGGCCATACCTACTTAGCTGGGGGAAAAGGGACCATTCTAATTTATTTGGGGGGTATTAGGCCAATTATTAGTTTATAAGGTTGAAAATGACAGGTGTCCATCAACTCAACCTGTGTTGACCCAGAGGAAGGCAAAAACCCTCGTAAGGCAAACGACAGTAGCCTCATCACAGGGGAAAATTCCTTCCCGACTCCATATTGGCGATCAGAATAATCCCTGGACCAACATGACCCCTGAAATAGGAATAAGAGACAGAATTTAGATAATGTAGAACCCCAATGACGTGTGGTACGCCTTGAAGCGATCCAGTATGCAGAGCCGGGGTGATCAGGACAGGTGTCACACTGGAAAATGGCGTCCTTTCTGATCCCCCTGTTACGCCACACTCTGCACTTCTTCTGGGGTCTCCTGTTCTCCAGTGTGGGGGACGTCACCTGGAAAATGTTGTCCTGGTGCGATACGGGGTCCTTCATATCCAGAAGCGATGGGTCCGCTCCATGGCTGCTAAATATAAGGGCGCTATTACTGCTTCTGATATTTTCGGATCGTGCCACAAGCTACAGGGCAGCGAGGGACCGGAAGAGGGGGCGCTGGTATAAAAGTTATCCCCGTACAGATGGTAACCTTTATCCAGCAGTGGGAAGATCAGTTTCCCGGACGATCTTCCCACTTGTTCCGAGGATGGGGGGGGGGGGCATCTGGGGGCACTGGGGCTGGATTAGGGTGTCCCTTCCTACATACACTCTAAGGGTACGTGCACACTGCGGGAATGGCGAAGGATAACCCTTCGTGGCATTCCGCAGTTGGCACCCGCCGGCGGAAGTGATGCAGGCGCACGTCTCCAACACGTGTCATAGACTCCATTCTATGCACGGGCGGATTCCACTCTCCGTCCAACGTGTTCATTCTTTGGACGGACGATGGAATCCGCCCATGCATAACATGGAGGTCTATGACACGGGCGGAGACACGCGCCCAGCATCAGTTCGCCAGCGGGTGCCAGCTGCGGAATGCACGAAGGGTTATCCTTCACCACTCCACAGTATGCACGTACCCTAAATCTGTAAGTGTAACCTGAGGTACTCTCACAGAGTTTGGAGAATTTCACACCATACCGTGATCTCTTATTGGGACGGTACTGGCAGAAAAGACGTGTACGCTACCCCCAGGACATGTCACTGGATGATGAGGATAAATGGAGGAAAGAAGGATCCCCCCATTTCATCCTCACTGGCTGTTTCGGTGTCGGAGGCAATAATAACGTATCCCTCTGACGCCGAAAACACCCTGGGGGCCATCTTTATACGGGGACTACTATATGGGGTATGTAGTGGTGTAGTGTCAACTTTATTCAATGTAGTGTGGTGTAATGTAGTGTTTTTTACGTGTTTTTTACAGTAATCAGCAGACCGTGGCAGTAGAATATAGAAAAAAAAACACCCTACGCCAAAAAGGAGGAGTTGCTGATTAGCAGCGCCACTTTCGTGCGATGCTGATCAACACTCAGCGGCGATAGGGTGCGGAAAATAGAAAAAAAAATTTGAAAAAAAAAACAAAAAACTTTTTCTACATTCTGAACATCCCTGTAGCTGCTGATAAGTGTATTACACATATCAGCCGCTAGAGGGCAGCAGAGCGCAAAAAAAGAGAAAAAGCCGACGCTGGAGCCAAAAATAGACGAGAGAAGCCGAACGTGACGTCACGGAGGAAGCGAAGACCCGAACGAACACGAGGACGCCGCGAACCCGGAAGACGCTGATCAGGAGCCCGGGACAGGTGAGTAATGTACAAATACCTGCTCTGGACCCCTCGGCTACCTAGCTGAGGGGTCCAGGGCAGGTATTTACTATTTTGTGTGACTCTAGATCGCCGTGCCACCGGCCCGATCGCCGTGAACGGCCGGCCGGTACCGGACAGCCGTTCACGGCGATCGGGCAGGTGGCACGGTGACCACCATTACTTTTTACAGTAATGGCGGTCGGTGCCGTCCTCGGACAGCACCGACCGCCATTTTTTGCCGGGTCATCGATGACCCGGAAAGGTTCTGATCGCCGCTATTGGCTGATCTGAATTGATCAGCCTATAGCGGCGTCGTAAGCACGGGGGGTGTTAACCACCCCCCCGTGCCGTGAAGCTAAGATGGCCTGCTATGATTTATAGCAGGCTATCTTCCCCGATCGCTGTGTGCGAACACGCAGCGATCGGGGAAACATCGGAGCGTAAATTTACGCCCTGATGCGCAAGTACCAGGGCACGAGGGCGTAAGTTTACGCCCGATGTCGTTAAGGGGGTTAATGTTTAACTAGGTGTTACGGGTGTTACGAAAGGTTCAGTTTGGATGGAATAGCCCCTTTATTGTTTTTATTGGTTACAATATTTCATTTATTGACTTTGCTTAAACTTGGAGTTAATTTGGCTTAGGTACACATAATTAATCTAATACTCAGATTTTATTGATGTATACAGTATTTGATGGCCATAAGGGCCATGTGTAGGGTTTATTTTATTATGAACAATTTATGATACTTTTTATGATATTTATTATATGCTTCATGGCCCATACGTCTTTGCAACAAAAAGGGTATAGAGGTATAAAGTCATTACCTAGTTCCACTCCATACCTTGAGATCCAGGCATTGTTTTCTTTCGTGTTTTTGATCTTGTAATGTTTGTTAACGGCCTATCGTTTGTATAGCGCTCTGGAATAAAGGGCACTTTAAAAATAAATAATAATAATGGAAACATCTTATAATATGGATCCATATGGCTGTTTGTATCACATGGCCTTGAGCTGTATCCATTAATTAAAGCCATATAATTAGAGTTTTCAGTTTGCACAAAATTTTAAACTATCACTCCTCAATTGGTTATCATTTAACTGATAGTGGCTGAAAAACCTGAATGCTTCACTTGGCTCTATCCATGTTTACTTCATAGCCATAGGGTGTCATGCAGCTTCTTTAGTCACAGGCTGGAAACCTACTACTCCCATCATGGTGAACAGAGTGAATGATCAGGTTTGTCTGTGGTGGTGACTGCAGTTAGCGTGGGACCCACAGATGTGTCAGAAGGACACCAGTACAGCGTGGAGAGGCGATCCACCCCACTAGACACCAGGGATTGGCTGCAACTAGTAATCAAATGCAGCTGTCAACAGCTGCATCTTATTACTTGATTAGCGGGCACGACGATTGGACCATGCCCGCTAATAGCCACGGTCCCGGGCTCCATGCGGCACCCGGGACCGCGGCGGTTCAGCGTGGGGTCGCCACAAGGCCCCGCTGTGAACTCCCTTAACGACCGCAGGGCATAAATATACGCCCTGTGTCGTTAAGGGGTTAAACTTGTTGAAAGACAACAATCAGCGGATGAGTGAATAATGCTCACTCCTCGGCTGATCACTGTCTTTATTACAGGGGGCAACACTGCATATAATCATTCTGTGTAATAGGGTCTTTACTCACCCATAGAACATGGGTAGGGTTGATCTTTTCTTCCTTGCATATCATTGTTTTGTCTTTTACTACGCAACATACACTGGTGTGCCTACATTTAGTAGAGGTTTGAGGCTCCTTGATTAGTTTGGTCTCTTTCTTCCTATTACTGACTACTTTCCTTCTCCCCCAACCAGGTAATTAATAATATCCTGTGATCCTCAATGTGTGCTGGCATTGTGGTGGGACAGAACCTCGGAATCCACTTTGCTTTTTATGATCCCCATGGCCTAGCCTAAATATAGATAGTCACACTCATAACAGCTCTTGCAAGCAGCTAAGACTGTTATACCTAAACGGTGGAAATCTTCAATTCCTCCTACTTTGGATGACTGACATACTAAGGTCACTTATATCCAAAAGATGGATTGACATAGGCCACTCTAATTCTACCATGTACTATTTCATAGCTTTTCAGTCCTCTTCCACTTACAGACCCGATTATATTACAGACCTGACCTATTAAAAAATATTAAAATACACAGAATCAACAAAAGAATGCTAAAACAATAGAACCAATGAATTTTAAAAACTTTGTAGTTGGAGATGAGCAAAGCAGCTTTGTTGTGCTCTGTACAATTTTGTTTTGCTCATCTCTATTTGTAATGTATTCTATGGCAATGTTAAAAGTAGTAGCTTTAAGTAAATTTCTAAGACGCAATGTGATAAATGTTTGCTTATAAACTACATGCAGGGCCAGCGTCAGCACAGGGCTTACCTGGGGCAAGTGCCGGGGCCCCAGCTCCTCCAGGGTCCCAGAGAGGGAGGTGGGGTCAGTGTTTAGATGTTTAGCCTGCTCACTGTAGTGCAGGGTGAGCGGGCTGAACATCAGAAGACAGAGCTGGGCCTGTGAGCATTCTGCAGAGAGAGGGATGAAGGACCTGATCACATGACCCGCAGGTCCTCAATACTACAGTGTGAAGATTGGCCGGGCAGAGAGGTAGAAAACTGAGCTAGTCTTCTACCTCTCTGCCCAGGCCAATCAGGTCCTTCATCCCTCTGTGTGTGTGTATGTGTGTGTCAGTCAGTAATGTGGGTAAGTTTATGTCAGTGTATGTTAGTGGTCTCTCAAGTGATTGTGCAGAGTGGATGGATGGATGGATGGATGAGGGGCCCGCTCAAGCACTGTCGTCCAAGGACCCACAAAAACCTGGAGCCAGCCTTGACTACATGCATTTGCCAAGTGTAAGATGAATGTGCCTACTACCTGGCACTGCAGTAACGGAAATGGAAGAAACAGTCTAAACAATCTATGAGCATCAGATTTTCTCCAACTTTATTTTTCCTATAAAAACTCTTGCAAGATTTCCAATATTAAAATAAAAATAATACAAGACCGAATTATCTATGCTTAGCAATACAGTTCCAAACCACTGAGCTTGGTTTTAAACCCCTTCATTTCGCTTGATACAATAATAAATACTTTGTGGACAAAAAAACTGTCTGAAATAGAGCTTTAAGTCTCACTTTAAGGGTACGTTTACACAGGACGACTCGCAACGGAAATCTTGCTGCGAGTTTTGCAGCGAGATCCGCTACGAGGTAAGGTCCTGGCGGGTCCCTGTGCATACATACATACTCGCCCCCTTAACCCCTTCATCGGCTCCCGCTGTGTTTATACATGACCTCTCTCCTTGCTGCACATGGACTTCCTGCTCTTCCGCCCAGCCAATCACTGGCTGCGGCTGGGCAACACACTGATTGGCTGGGCGGCAGAGCAGAAAGCCAGGACCCCGTAAAGCAAGGAGACAGGTAATGTATACACACAGTGGGAGCCGATGAAGGGTTAAGAGGGAGGCTGAATTACATACCTATCTTTCAGACCGCTGCGAGTATGTATGCACAGGGACCTGCCAGGGCCTTACCTCGTATTGGATCTCGCTGCAAAACTCGCAGCAAGATTTCCGCTGAGAGTCGTCCTGTGTGAACGTACCCTAAATGTGTTTATAACTTGGTAACCATTAAAATGCAAGATTTGCTAGTATCTCATGTGAAAATGATGCCACCTTATCTCTAGATATAAACTATAGAGAGATATGTTCAGTCTTAAAACATTCATGGGACAGCCTTTTCTTAACCACTATGGTTATTTCCCTTTCCCCTTATTGTTTAATAGTATTTAATACCTTTAAGGCTAACAAAACCCCTTCCTAAAGATGAGATACGTTTTATTCCATGCTGCCAATGACTAAATGAAATTCATTTATAATGAATAACAAATACTGATATGAAATGGAGGGAATCAAATACTATGTGGAAGACCCAAACTCTTAACATCTGTCCTTACAAACACAATGGACATACAAAGAATGTAAATGCAGTACTATCTTCTAAGGGTAGACAATTCTAGAGCAATGAAAAGAAACGGAACTTTTGTAGTGTTGCTTACAGAAAAAGGAAAACATGGAAGAGTACTAGTACTAATCCAACAACATTATTAATGACACAAATGATTTGCAGAGGCAGATAGTACAATACAGAGTAACCGAAAAAGGGATTGACCACTTTATAATCAACAAATGCTATGTTTGGTCCTAAAAGGGGGCGATGATGGTCTAGAATGAGTACCATATGAAAAATAAGTGTAACAATCTCAAACGTAAAAAAAAAAAAAAAAAAAATGAAGAAAGGATACCTTCTATAAAATTTGGTACAGGTCAGGGTGATTCTGTAAAACAAATATTATAAACCTCCAGTTATCATTATGTTACAATTCAACTCAAGTAGGAAATGCAGGATTTCTGTCAACACAGTGAACCTTTATAGTAGTGTTTTCAATTCTGTAAATAGTTGGGGTTGGTTGTCCATGATGCTACTGAAAAAGGGTGTTTTTTTTTTTTTTTTTAAACATAAGAAGCCTTATTTTAAGGTTTTCTACTGTCAGCAGTGTCTGATATAAATACTCAGCTTCCTATCTGAAACACTTGTACCTGTACTTGGCATAATTTGCAAAATGTATCTTCTCATACAGCCCGTTCTGATACTGGTAAGTTGTAATTGGTAAGTTTTTTTTTTTGTTTCATACTCAAAAAATAAAATTATAAAATAAAAGATGATTCAAGATAACAAAAAATAAAATAAAACCTTGTTCCACCCTTAACAGTCAACATAAAAACAAAGTAATAGTCTGGCTTTCCAGGACCTCTTATACATAAAATACATACATACATATATATAATATATATAATATACAGCTTACAGATTCAATGTTTCATAATGTTTCTGAAGCAGAGTAAAGCCAGTGCTCAGTCTTTCATCACACATAAATACAGTATTATCTCCTCAATGATCTCCTTTAAGATCATGGAATTAAACACAAAGTCCCAGAATTTATCAAGTATGCCAAATAAAAACTGGTGTAAACTAACCATAGCAACCAATCACAGATTAGCTTTTATTTTACCAGAGCTCAAGATAAGCTGTGACTGGTTGTTATATGCAGTTCACACGAGTTTCTATTTTACACAATTTGATATGAGAGGATGAGAGAGAGAAATTGGACAACATGGACTCCGAACTACTACTGCCCAACCTTCTAGATAAGTCCATGTTTTTTTTTGTAGTAGTAGTTCAGGAAAAATTTAGCACAAATCTTTTACACACTCAAAATACAGACACAGGCATTTGAAAGCTAAAGGTCTAAAGAAAGTGAACATTCCTAGAAACAGTAATGCATGTATGGAAATATGAACAAAAGCCTGTGCTACATTTGTGTAATTTACAGCTTCACCATTCTGCAGTATTATTCATATCTGAGTTTTAAGAGAAACTCACTTTCTGCACACCCTTCCTCTCCAACAGAGAATAAAATACTGAATTCACTCAGATTAAAATATGGAACAATTACTTCTTATGGGAACACACATGGGTTAAAAGGATCCTATTTTTCTAAGAGCAGCTGGTCAGGGTGCCTTGCAGTGACAGTATTAAAAGTTCAAGGAAGGAGGGTGTTGTTGGGAATTAAATTCCGTATGTTGCACTTTTCTCTCTCTTTCTCTCAATGCTTTCCTTCACCAGTAATTGAGGGTCATGTGGCTCCAGCTTCCAGATAACTCTGTAGTTTACGGACAGTTGTTTCATCCAGTGAGAAGAGATCAAAGTCCAAAAGTTGTATTTGTCACATTGAAGTGCCCAGTTTTCTTCTATGAGGTTGACAATCTTGGGAACAGCATATGAGGAAAAGAAAAAAAAGTTAACTTTAAAAAAAGTGTGTTCTCCAGAAGGGAGATAAGTTAAAAGCATAATCAACTTGATTTATTTGTACATGTGCTGACAAGATCACTAAGTAGAAGGTTGCTGTGGCTGCAGATTGTAATGGTTGAAATTTTTTTATTTATTTAAATAGGAATTTTATTAACTTGAAGTGTAACTTAAACTGGGATTAAAGAGGCTTCTTATGTATCGTTTCCTCTAGGACAAGGGTGAGCATTAATTTTAGGGGCCACATGAGAAATTGGAATGGTTGTCGAGGAACGACTAATATACTTAACTCTCGTTCTCAGACCCAATACCATCTTATGCACTGTACTATTGTATACTACCCATTAATAATCCATTAATACTATCTATTAATAAATAGTAATTTATAGTATAGTTTTTAATTATCTAAGTAAGAAGTCACATTCCAATTTTGGCCAGACAGCACCATAATACAGACTGGGGTATCAGCTTAAATACTATTAGGAATTAATTGGAACTACACATCTAGAACTATGGAGGATTATAATCGCATATTTTACTAAAATCTGTAATAAAGCGGACTCTGCCATTCGGGCACGGGGCTGCCAAGTTTAAAAGTTGTTTTTTAGGACAATAACTGCATCACCTGCCGAAAGGACCCCAGGACAGATCTTCGATTAAGAGCAGCTATCTGAAGGTACAAGCGGTTTGGGGGGGGGTGGGGGGGTCAGATTGTGGGTACAGAGTCGCTTTAATGATTCTAGGCCTGTGATAAACCTGCACGGTTCATCCTGATTCATACATATGAAAGCAGAAACTATTATTAACAAGTGATTGTGGTTAAAGATTTTTATAAATTATGATAATAATCATATATCCTACTACAATTTACATTACTGACTAATCCATTACTGACTAATCCAGTGCTTTTCATCCCGAGCTTCATGGTTCATACAATATCAAAACAGAATTTCTATTAAAAAGAGTTACCGAAATTGAATTAACTTTGGTCACTCTTTAATAGAAGTTCTGTTTTCACATAATCCCAAAATGATTTATGTGATATGTATATTATTACCATGTTACATACAAGAGGTTACCCAGGAGATGTTGGGTGCAGTAGTGCATATTAATCTACATGTTACATACAACAGGTTACCCAAGAGACATTGGGTTAAGCAGTGTAGTTGCAGGTTCCAGTTGCTGCAGTAGAGGTTGCCCCCCCCCCCCGAATGTTGCAGCCAGTAGTGGAGCAGGAGACAAAAATACTATACTTTACATTACTGGTGAGTTTGCTACTCGTTGTACAAGAACCTTTACAAGAACAGCTCTAGATCCTGGCGTCCCCAGGTACCCCTAGCCTTAGCCCCTGCCAAGAAGAGTCTCTAAACGCAGCCTGTCCTTCATCCGTGCTCACTGGGCATGAGGTAACAGCGATGGACACAAAGCATATCCTGCTGTCAAGTGTTGGCTGGGCCCCCTTAGTGTACAGGTCCCAAAGCATTGACTGTGCCAGGGGTGGGGCTGGGTTTCGGCCTGAAGCTTGTACTAATCATTAACAGGGTCCTTCCAGGCCAAAGGACTTCCTAGAGAGAAAAAACATTATGTATGTATGATGTGTGAAGTTTTCATTTTAATTCTATGAAAATCAGGGAAAAAAACAACCCAGTCTACCTGAATCCTATAACCCCATTTCTTTACCTTAATTTCTTGATTTTGTATTGAGATTCTTATCAACGTTCTCACAAATCTGGGATGTTAACCCAGGACCCAGGCTAGAGTGCTAACCAATGAGCCACCATGATAGCAACACACAGGCCACACAGATACTCATATCATTTCTAGGTAATGAGGTCACTTCCTGTTTATGTGTCTCTCTTTTTTTTTTTTTTTTTTTAAGAGAAAAGAAATTGACTGCAGATTGACAAAAAAGGGGATACACCTGGGGGTCTCATTTTAAGGTTGATTTTAACATAGAAAACGTAAAAAAATGAAGCATGTTTATTACAAAGTTACTTGCCAATCCTAATCCCTATTGATTTATGGAAAAAAAAAAATTGTGACAGCTCTTCTTTAACCCCTTGCCTCTTATGTAGTGATAAATCTGCGATGCTTTTAACTATCGCGGTTATACTGAGAATGTTTTTTTCGCGACATATCCCCTTAACTTTTGTGGTATTCTTTTTTTTTTTTTTTCTCAAATCAGGTTTTATTGTTTTATCAGAGAAATACAGGGTACAACTATCCAGTACAGAGCGGAAAGTGATATAGGTACAAGTGCATTGATCAACATACAACAGCAAAAACATAAAGCATTGGTTTATGCATATAGGGTACAATTAACGCAGCTTGTAATAATGCAGAGAGAGTGATAACTCCCCTGGGTAGAGGGGGCTAGGGGGAAGTGGGGAGGGGGGGGGGGATAAACAAACAGAAACAGTAACAGTAACAATATACACTGACCATTATTTCGCATGGTCGTATCACATGCAGGATTCATTCTCACTTATTACAGTTCAGTACAGTACAGTAGAAGGTCTCTTGTGGGGGGGTTTCTACTAATTTGCTAATGACATCAGCCCCCTCACGCGTTAAGAGGCTGGTACATAAGAAGTCCCTCTATCAAGAAGATAAGGGGAGATCTGAAGGCATCTTCCAGATATCAGAGGGAGCTTGCGATAGAGCAGCCAGGGGGTTCCATGTCTTCAGATATAAGCCTTCTCTAGTACCCCTTTCCCACCCTCTTAGTTCTTCCAGTCTAGCTAGACTGGTCACAATCTATTCAACCCATTCTGCTATGGGAGGTGCCATCCGTGCAATTCCAATATAGCGGAACCAACAGTTTGGGCCGCCGTCAGTAGGTGATATATAAGGTCATTGTGCTTAGGGCAGAAGGTGGGAGTGGGTTCCCAGAGGCAGAATGAGTGAGGTTGAATAAGTCCACTTTCACCTTGACCACTTGCTCATTTTGTTCTCTATACCCTCCCAATAGGGGGCGATGAGTGGGCACTCCCACCATATATGTTTGTATGTGCCTGCCCCCTGATGGCATCTCCAACATACATCGGTGGAGGAGATGCCTGCCCGGAAGAGGAAGGAGGGGGTCCTGTACCATCTAGTGTAGAGCTTGTAAGAGCTCTCTTGAGTTTTAACGCAGCAGGAGTATCCATGGGAGCTTGTCGCCATAAGCAGCTAACATTTGCGGGGTGAAGGATTGTACCAACTCCCTCTCCCAGGCCAAGATATATGAAGGTTTAGTGGTAGTCGGGGGGCCAATCAAAGAGGAGTAAATTTTTTTAAAGTAATTTTTTAGGGAGTATGGGGTGAGAGATGAGAATGTCTAACCAATTTTGGGTGCGACATGGTAGGTAACGGGTTGCAAATTGTCTACCAATGGCTGAGAGGTCAGCTAAAGCTACTGCGTGGGCTATCCGTTCACCAAGAGTGGGGGGTATAAGGGATTCTAAGTTAGTGAATACTTGGGTTGGGTAGGACCTAATGGGCTCAGTAGGGAGGTGGTTCCATAGTGGAGGTTGCTGTGTTATATTTCCCGTTATGTATGTTGGCACTAGGTTCATTGCATCTCAGGGAGGGTAGTGGCAAGGGCGAGAGGCTCTTAAACACTGCATGTTGCTACTTTAAACGTGGCGTGCAAGATGGGGTGGTGTGGGAGGAGGTCTGGTGGGGTTGGGCCTTGTTCCACAGGCAAAACTAGGCTGCGCGCGATGGCAGCAGTGCCAATTCCATATTTGTCCATAGAGATGTGTTGGCTCCATAGGATTTTACCAATCCACACCATCTGGTTAGGATAGAGGCCTTGTAATAAGTTTGCAGATCCGGACGGCCCATCTTTGCGCTAATGATCAGATGTCTATGCGCCAGCTTGGTGCCTTGTTGGACCACAAGAACTGAGAGAGCACCCGTTGGCAGTTATGAAATAGTGCGGGGTACCGGAATAGGGAGGGATGGAAGAGATAGAGAAAGCGGGTCGGTAATATATATGTCTTCAAGTAAGTTTTTGCGGCCCATCCAGGAAATAAGGGATCCTCAAGTTGTGCAAGAGCTGCCTTAATTTTAGCTAATAGGGGGTTATAGTTCGCTGTGAATAGGGTTAGATGGCCGGTCTGGTGTAATATTAAGGCCTAGGTATTTTAGGGAAGTTGTGGGTCCAGGAGAAGGGCAGGATGACTTCAAGTGCGCAACTAATATTAGCAGCGCGTAGTTACGTTCATAGCCTCGGATTAGAGAAGTTAATTTTAAAGTCGGAGATCTGCCCAAAAGTTTGGAAGATGTCGACCAGCTTCGGCATGGTCTGGAGAGGATTCGGTGCGAAGAGGAGCAGGTCATCTGCAAAAGCTGCCACACTTGTGTTCAATCCCCCCAACTCTGAGGCCGGTTATCTGGGGGGTTTGCCTAATTTTTTGCAGTAAGGTCTCCAGGGTTAATACGAATAAGGAGGGGGATAGGGGGCAGCCCTGGCGGGTTCCATTACTAATTGTGAATGTTGGGGATAGGGTGCCATTACCCTAATCCGGGCGTGGGGGGGGGGAGGGGGGGAATAAAGAGATAGTATAGCAGATATAAAGGGGGGGGGGGGGGAAATTAATTCTGTAGGGTGGCCGTCATATATGCCCAATTGATTCTGTCGAATGCCTTCTCGGCATCAGTGCCGAGAAGGACTAGAGGAATACGGTTGGCCCGTGCATAGCCAATAGCAGCCATCACTCGTGCGGTATTGTGCTTACCCTCACGGGAGGGGGACAAAGCCTACTTGTTCAGGGCCCACGAGTCCAGGTAGATATGTGTTGACCTGTGGGATAGGATCTTGGCCCACCATTTAATGTCGGCATTTAATAATGATATAGGCGATAACTGCCGCAAAGGTCAGGGGGTTTGCCCTCTTTGGGTAGTATAGTGATTATAGCCGTCCAGTGCTTGGTGGGGGAAGATCCTGCCCCATCAGGAGTGCGTTACATAGGTCGGTTGAAGTGAGGCAGCAAATATCTTTAAATTTCTTGTAATACATGATCGGCAGGCCGTCAGGCCCAGGGCCTTGCCATTGGGTATAGAGGAGAGTATACGAGCCGCTTCGGCTTCTGTGACGGGGGGATGCTAATTGATCGGACTGGTCTTTAGATAGTGAGGGTAGGGTAATTGTTCCAAAAAGGCATTAATCAGATTTGAGTGGGAGTTGGTTAGTCAGAGCAGAGGAGTCAGGGGGGCGTAGGTTGTAAAGTGACCTGTAAAATGAACTAAATTCCCTAGCAATGTCTTCTGTATTAGTGAGGGGGTTTAGCCCGAGGAAGAAGTGATGTTATGGATGAACGATTTGTTAGATTTTTTCTAATTTTGTGATCTCTTCATAAAGATCATTCAGTTTTTTTGACATTTTGCGTTTGTGAGCCGTCCCCATAGAGATCAGTTCGCCCCGTATAACGGCCTTATGGGCCGTCCCACACTATAGGCATTGAGGACTCGGGGGTGGAGTTCAGGGAGAAGTATTGAAGCAGCTTTGGTCTCTAATTGGGTCATATAGGCTGAATTACCTAGCAGAGTGTTATTCAACTTCCAAGACCAGTCTCCTTTTGGGAGTGAGCGTATAGTAATTTTGCAGGACACTGGGGCATGATCAGCAACGGTGATGTTACCGATATGAGTTTCGGTCACTAGGTTTGCATGATCTTTAGAGATCAGCAAATAGTCTAACCTGTGATAGGAGGAGTGGGGGCAAGAATAGAATGTGTAATCTTTTGTGGTGGGATGAAACACCCGCCAGATATCGGTCAGTTGCAGTTCTGCCAATTTCCCCTTCAAGTGACTCAATGCTCTATAGGTGTGGGATGTAGTGGGTTTAGAGGAGTCAAGTGTTGGTTCAATGGCGACATTTAAGTCACCTCCTACTATGGAGATACCTTCAGCGAAGGTGCGGAAGAGATCCAAGGTCCGGCAGATCCAATCAATCTGGCGCGTATTTAGGCGCATATAGATTTGCCAGAGAGAGCGTCTCCCCCGCTACCTTATTTTAAGGAACAAATATCGTCCATCTGCGTCATTCAGTTCCGCTAGTTTAGTGAAAGCCAGGTGCTTACTAATCCCAATGCTCACCCCTCCTTTTGCTGCCTTGGAATGTGTGCTATGGTTACCAAGTATTATAAAAACCTTGGCACATGTTAGGGATATTAGTGCTTTTAAAATGTGTTTTCCTGGCAGAAGGCGATGTCAGGTTTTGAGCCGCCTAAACTCGTGAGAAGATATGCGACCTCTTCTGAGGGATATTCATACCTCGGACATTAAAGGAGGAGACCTTCAACTCCGTGGGAGTGAGTGTTTTAGTGTCTCCCATAATGGTGCGTTTTGGGGGGGTCGAAGAAGCTAAGTATAAGCCCCAGGAGGCCCACTGGCATGGAGCATAGAAAGACCACCGATGTGGGTGAGTGGTCAGTGTAACACAAACAGATTAACCAACATACAAACAAATACAACATAATCCAGGCTAACAGTTGCCTGGTGTATAAGAGTGCTGTTAAGGCCCTACAGCGGGCGTCCCTTAGGTAATAAGTAACAGTAATATGAGGTGTTATAAGGTAATTAAGGGGGGGGGGAGGAGGGAATAAAGCAGTGAACAACCTATACGGCAAGTCAGCCGTCTCCTACAATAGTTACCTGATAGATTAAAATAATAACCTGTATTCAGCAAAACCAAGAAATGGGGGGTGGCATAATGCCCTAAGAATATAAACCGGGTAGTGAGCACAGATGTAAATCTCAGTATACAGTTCGTCATTAAGCACTCACAGTGGCTCGGCCGTGGCTAGGCCCGCGAAAAAAAAAGCAATGTCTACGTTATCGTCTCACATTCAGCCATCTTCGTGCTTCTCAGCTTCCCCTTATGTTGTTTCGGAGACTTGGTACGGCGTCTGACGTTCCATTTCTCGGCTGCGGGCAGCTGCGGTAATTCCTTCATGGAAGCAAGTGGCATCCAGGACGGGATGTCTAGGGGCGCCATCTCCAGTAGAGCCCATGCGGAATCCAGGTCTTCCGGGGTGCGTATCACGATGTGTTTCCCATTTTTCACAATTGCTAGTCCAAACGGGTACAGCCACCGGAATGGTGTTCTGTCAGCCCTTAGTGCATCCAGCAGTGGTTTCAGCAGGCGCCGTTTAGCCAAGGTACTTGGCGCTATGTCTTGGTAAAGTTGGAAGTATGCCCCTCATAGAGCAGGGAGGCCGCCTGTCTCGCTGCCTGCAAAATGTCTGCCGCGTCAGGATACTGGAGCAGGCCACATATGATGTCTCTCGGCTGGCCCTCGGGAGGTGGCCGAGCACGGAGCGCCCGGTGAACTCGCTCGATCTTAATTGCAGCCGCTCTATCCTCCCCTAGTAGGTCAGTGAATATAGCTAGGGATACCTGATGCAGAGTCTCGGTGGCAGCTTTCAGGGATGCCCCGGATCCGTACATTCTTCCTTCTGCTTCTGTTTTCCTGGTCCTCCACCGCCAGTAGTGCCATGTTGATATGCGCGCTATGGTCTGAGAGTGCTTTGGCCACTGCTTCACTGTGGTATGGGAGATCCGACTGTTTGTTCTCTAGGGCTTCTACCCTCCCCCCGATGTGGTGTATATCAGTCTTGATATCGGACAGTTCTTTAAGTATTGGGGCAACAAGTTGCTTTAGAAAGGATCTGGAGATCGGGCGGGTGTCCACCTCATCTCCCCGATGCCTGAGCACGCCACACTGTCCTCATCTGAGTCTGTGGCGTAGTTAGAATTGGCTCCGTCTCCCGGCGCCATCTCGGAAGCAGTGGCCGGGCAGGCTCCGGGCTTTTTACTGAAGAAAGCGTCCATGTCCGGCTGATTTTTGTGCACCTTAGTGGTCTTGGGTGCATGTTTATAGGGGTCCTTGCCAACTTTACCCATTTCGGGCGTCAGGAAAAGCGATGGATGCTAGTAGGAAGACGGCTGACTGGAGAGCTCAGGATCTCACGTCCTACTCCATGCGCGGCTAGGCTCCGCCCCCACTTTTGTGGTATTCTGATTTTATTAGGGACCAGTTCAGTTCTTAAGTGGATTTGTGGGGCTTGTAAGTTATCCCCATAAATCCATCCACTGTAAAAACTGAACCCCTCAAAGTAGTCAAAGTAACGTTTCCTAAGTTTATTAACCTTTTAGGTGTTTCGCAGAACTTTAAGCAAGTTGGAGGGGGAATTTTAAAATGTAATTTTTTTGGCAGATATTCTATTTTAATCCATTTTTTCCTCTAATACAGCAAATACTAAATACCACTCACTATTGATTCCCCTTATTCCAATGAGAGACATGATGAATTTGGGGCCTTTTTTTTATTTCAGTTTTTTATTTTAGCCATTATACTAGAGGTCACAGAGGCCTTGCGGTGCCAAATATTTACACAATTTAGCAGCTGTTTTTCACCTTTTTTTTTTTTTTTTTTGTACGCCATTAACTATACGTTACATATGACATGTTGTCTTTGTTCGTCAGGTCAATCCGATTACAGTGATATCCATTTTATATAGCGTTGGTTATAGTTTATTGGCATTTATACTTTAAATACTGTTTGTGTCTTGCATTTTGTAAGAGCAGTAATATTTTTTCGCCAATGGAGTTATGTGAGGACTTTTTTTTGCGGCATAAGCTGATACACCTTTTGGGTGCATGTGACATTTTGATAGCAGCTTTTTTTGTATATTTCTTAGGGGGGGGATTAACAAAAAAAATGTAATTTTGATTTTTTTTTTGTTGCTGCGTTAATCTGGTGGGATAATTAATGTGACGGTTAATAGACAGGGTCATTACGGATGGGCTCTGGGTGGGTCGGAGGGAGCGGATCTCCGGATTCCCCATAGACGCTGCGGTCCCACGGACCGCGGCACCTATGGGGTTGCAGTGGAGAAAAAAAGTATTTAGTCAGTCACCAATAGTGCAAGTTCTCCCACTTAAAAAGATGAGAGGCTTCTGTAATTTACATCATAGGTAGACCTCAACTATGAGAGACAAACTGAGAAAACAAATCCTGAAAATCACATTGTCTGATTTTGTAAGAATTTATTTGCAAATTATGGTGGAAAATAAGTATTTGGTCACCTACAAACAATCAAGATTTCTGGCTCTCACTGTAACTTCTACTTAAAGAGTCTTCTCTTTCCTCCACTCATTACCTGTAGTAATGGCACCTGTTTATACTTGTTATCAGTATAAAAAGACACCTGTGCACACCCTCAAACAGTCAGACTCCAAACTCCACTATGGTGAAGACCAAAGAGCTGTCAAAGGACACCAGAAACAAAATTGTAGCCCTGCACCAGGCTGGGAAGACTGAATCTGCAATAGGCAACCAGCTTGGAGTGAAGAAATCAACTGTGGGAGCAATAATTAGAAAATGAAAGACATACAAGACCACTGATAATCTCCCTCGATCTGGGGGTCTACGCAAAATCTCACCCCGTGGGGTCAAAATGATCACAAGAATGGTGAGCAAAAATCCCAGAACCACGCGGGTGGACCTAGTGAATGAACTGCAGAGAGCTGGGACCAATGTAACAAAGCCTACCATCAGTAACACACTCCGCCGCCAGGGACTCAGATCCTGCAGTGCCAGACGTGTCCCACTGCTTAAGCCAGTACATGTCCGGGCCCGTCTGAAGTTTGCTAGAGAGCATTTGGATGATCCAGAAGAGTATTGGGAGAATGTCCTATGGTCTGATGAAACCAAAGTGGAACTGTTTGGTAGAAACACAACTTGTCGTGTTTGGAGGAAAAAAGAATACTGAGTTGCATCCATCAAACACCATACCTACTGTAAAGCATGGGGGTGGAAACATCATGCTTTGGGGCTGTTTCTCTGCAAAGGGGCCAGGACGACTGATCCGGGTACATGAAAGAATGAATGGGGCCATGTATTGTGAGATTTTGAGCGCAAACCTCCTTCCATCAGCAAGGGCATTGAAGATGAAATGTGGCTAGGTCTTTCAACATGACAATGATCCAAAGCACACCACCAGTGCAACGAAGGAGTGGTTTCGTAAGAAGCATTTCAAGGTCCTGGAGTGGCCTAGCCAGTCTCCAGATCTCAACCCTATAGAAAACCTTTGGAGGGAGTTGAAAGTCCATGTTGCCAAGTGACAGCCCCAAAACACACCACTGCTCTAGAGGAGATCTGCATGGAGGAATGGGCCAACATACCAACAACAGTGTGTGCCAACCTTGTGAAGAATTACAGAAAACGTTTGACCTCTGTTATATATCCTTTGTTGGCAATGACAAAGTATTGAGATGAAATTTTGTTACTGACCAAATACTTATTTTCCACCAAAATTTGCAAATAAATTCTTACAAAATCAGGCAATGTGATTTTCGTGATTTGTTTTCTCATTTTGTCTCTCATAGTTGAGGTCTACCTATGATGTAAATTACAGACGCCTCTCATCTTTTTAAGTGGGAGAACTTGCACTATTGGTGACTGACTAAATACTTTTTTTCCCCACTGTAACTGCCCTCCGGGCAGTGGCAGCGGGAGAAGGCTGTCTCACAGCTGCCAGATCGCCGCTAAGGACAGCGGGGGATGCAGGGAAAGGATGACGTTCCCGGAACATCATTTTGCTGGAACTACCTGCATTACATGATCTTCCAGGAACGTCATATTGCGGCAAAGGGTTGGCCACTTTATAGTAAAATTGTTCAGTGTGCAGTGTTAGTAACTGTACTCACTGTATATACTGACAGCAGCTCCCTGTGTACCTCAAATAACTAAAATCCCCTCCTCCAGGCTGTGCTGTCTTGCTCTGTGGTGAGTCTGTCCATGATGGCTGACATGGAGAAACATGTGACCATGCCCTGCCCCCAGTGTCCTCCATAGGCATATACCGTTTCAACGGTGGACACTGGGGGCAGGATCTGCTGTCAGTATATATAGTGAGTACACTGAACAATTTTACTATAAAGTGGGCAACCCCTTTAAGCAAGTTGTAGGGGTTTTATTAGGGGTATTATAGACTCCTGGATCCTGATTCAATCCCCACTTCACTCTCTACCAAGAAATCCAGACCATGTCTCTATGTTAACCAAGCATCAGTAGCTTTAGGGACAAATCTTCTGGTATACTTGCACTGGTATGGCCCATTTAATCCTATTTTTTTGTACAATTAGAGTGTAATTATGGTGCTTCAAAAGCACTATATTGTAATCCGTATTCTTCTTCTTCCAGCCATTTTCTGCACGTAATACAGCCCGAATCGCTTTGGGCACAGACTCCGTTAAAACTGCGTTTCGAAGCCCCCGGGGGTGTAAGGTGTGCTATCTATTTTTCGTTTCGATCGGATTTGTCATTTTTAAGAAATTTACGTTTAAAGACCTCTAATTTCCCATAGAAAATAATGGCCCATTGGAAATAATGGCCACACTCTATCCGGTGACAGCCAATCACAGCACATATGCAAATAGCTGAAATATAGCAGCCAATAGAAACTCTAAGGTCTCGCCAGGCAATGTATCACAACATCCACAGTCACATGTCCACTATTGGCCAATAGAAGATGTAATATATGGAAGGTCCTTAACGATTTTGTCTCCCTGACATAAGTAAGATTCTCATGGTAACCGAGCAATGATCTTTACCATTATAAGTACCCAAGTCGCTCTTAAAGGGACGGGACCCAAGTCGCTCTTAAAGGACGGGACCCATGTTCTCTTAAAGGGACGGGACCCATGTCTCTCTTAAAGGGACGGGACCATGTTCTCTTAAAGGGACGGGACCCATGTTTCTCTTAAAGGGACGGGACCCATGTTTCTCTTAAAGGGACGGGACCCATGTTTCTCTTAAGGGACGGGACGGGACCCATGTTTCTCTTAAAGGGACGGGACCCATGTTTCTCTTAAAGGGACGGGACCCAAGTCGCTAAAGCGACTTGGGTCCCTCTACGAGCGGACCCGGGTCCCTCTACGAGCGGGACCCAGGTCGCTCTTAAAGGAATCCAAGTTGCTCTTAAAAGGAACCAACTTCGCTCTTAAAGGGACGGGACCCATGTCGCTGTTAAAGGGACCCAAGTCGCTTTTAAAGGGACCCAGGTCGCTCTTAAAAGGTAAGGGACCCAGGTCGCTCTTAAAGGGACGGGACCCAAGTCGCTCTAAAGGGACGGGACCCAAGTCGCTCTTAAAGGGATGGGACCCAAGTCGCTCTTAAAGGGACGGGACCCAAATTGCTCTTAAAGGGACGGGACCCAAGTCGCTCTTAAAGGCACGGGACCCAAGTCGCTTTTAAAGGGACAGGACCCAAGTCGCTTTTAAAGGGTTTCTCTTAAAGGGAAGTCACTGGTAAAGGGGCGCTCTAGAAGTCACTGGTAAAAGGGCGCTCTTTTCAAGCACTATGTATTTCCCTGGAAATGCAAATCTAGTTTATTACAGTGATAATTGATTTTTTTCCCGTCATTCTGGATATATAAACAAACCATATATTATATTAACATACACACATGCAAAGTTTGCAGATCTCCACCATGCAGGATAATATGTACAGTATTTTCCTGCATATAAGACTACTTTTTAATCCAGGAAAATCTTCACTAAAGTAAGGGGTTGTCTTATAAGCCGGGGGTCGTCTTATAGGGCGGGTGCTGAAGAACTCTGGAACTGGGCTGGAGAATCTGCGGTCACCACATTCAGTGAGGAGAGATCAAAAACAGCGGCATCCCCACTGTGTGCGGCAGCCGTTTGAAGGGCAGGGCAATTTGCAGGCGTACGGGGTATGGAAAAAAAGAGATTCGATAGAGTGGTGCTGTGCCCAGAAAAAACACACCTCTTTCACCCGCCTGGCCACCTTGTGTCCTAGCGGTATTACTTAAACTCCTTCTCTGCCTGTTAGATGTCCCTGCTGTCTAATGTTTCTTTTTATTAATTTTATTAATTTAATTAGTTTGGTGTGCGTTGGAAGAGGGGTAGTCTTATACGACGAGTATATCCCAAACTCTCTATTTAACTGGAAAAGTTGGGGGTCGTCCAATACGCCCAGTCAGCGTATACGGCGGAAAATACAGTATATCTTATTATGTATGGGGAGTTAGTGTTACAGTGAAAAATACTTGGGTTCTAGTTACCAACTAAATACCAATAGAAAACACTGAACCTCTAATTTATCACAACATTAATAAATTTTATTGTTAAAAACATATTATTATGACAATTCATGATTCATGAAACAATAAACCAGGGCTGAAAAGAATGTTTAAAAACAGCGAACATACAGGGATGCAGCAGATGGACAAAGTTAACAAGTGTGACCAAAGTAGGAACAAAAACTAAATCATAAATTAAAAGAAAGCAAAGTGGTATAAGTAATGTATATGAACCCTAACAGTGCACACAGAGATCCCTGAAAAGAGAACCATAAGTATATGCTGTAAAAGTAAGTAATATTACCTAAGTGGTGAATGACAGAATCGTCCACTGGCTGCCCGCACCCCGACGCACAATCCCCCTCTTGTATGTTCGCTGTTTTTAAACATTCTTTTCAGCCCTGGTTCACTGTTTCATAAATTGTCATATTAATATGTTTTTAAACAATAAAATTTATTAAAGTTGTGATAAATTAGAGCATTAGTGTTTTCTATTTGTATTCTGCAGCTGTTTGGAAAACCACCTCTGCAGTTTCTGAGCCAAAATTAAAAATAGATTTAAAATAAATTGGACATAGAAATAAGAAAAGTTTAGACTAAAAGGCATGTTAAACCTAATTTTATTCAATATCAGCTCTGTTATCTACTCAATAACAACTCAACTTTTCAATACCGCCTGACATTTTTGTACCTATTATGCAACTGCACCATCTCATTACTTTTGCCTTTCAGTATATTTCCTACATTCTATTGGCTAGGGAAGCCACACAGATTTTGTCTTGCTACTCTCTAGGGCCCAAAGGAGCTAGATGGTTTATTCCCATCCTTTTTTCTACTTGCTTCTCAGCTTATTTACTGCTGGCTAGATGTGGACTTTGGTAATGCAGCAACCATGATGTATGGTGCCCTAACTGGGTGATATGAAGTTCTACGAAGGCATAAGTGGTGTGGGAAGCAGCCCATAATAAACTACACTATAGTGAGGGTCTTTCTCCCTTTTATCTCCAGACCCCAAATTGATACATAGACCAAATCATTACAAGGAACAAGGAAGGAGAGAGAAGGCAGGATCTGGACAACGCATGAGAGGGTGTACCATGCTGGGGACCAGTTCCACATAAAAACCATGAGTTTTTCCCTCTTTCTTTGTTGTGTTTGTTGAGACATCAACTAGTACTCTGTCATTTTTTTTCTTTGAGAGGACCAAAAATGAATCCTCCCACTCTCCAAAGCAAAGCAATGTAAAATCGCTGTACACACTGTAAGGGTGGGTTCATACTGAGGAATTCTCACGGATAATGTCCGCGGAATTCCGCTGTCTGTCCACGCGCCTTTCCGCCGGCTCCATAGACACCATTCTATGGGCTAGCGTATTCCACTATCCGCCGAAAGAAGTGACATGTCTGGACCTAAAGAACGATCAGCCAATGATCGTTTCATTGGCTGAAAGTTCTCTATTATGGCGTGTTTACATAGACAGATTTATCTGACAGATCTTTGAAGCCAAAACCAGGAACAAACTATAAACAGGGATCAGGTTATAAAGAAAAGACTGGGATCTATCCTCTTTTGAAATCCATTCCTGGCTTTGGCTTCCAAAATCTGTCAGATAAATCTTTCTGTGTAAACGCATCACCACACGGAGCAATTATAGCTTTATGTAATAGGGCCCTAGCTTGATAGCACCAAGAACAAAAAAAAAATAAGTATTTTACTTTTATTTATCTGAACAAGGTTAAAGTTGAAGATTGGCCAAAAGTATTTTTTAATATGTTATTACTTATGGAAAGTTAGGAATTTGTCTAATATACAATAATTACGGGAAATGCACATATAGAGCTATTTCCCTTAATTTAGTAGATTATGGAAATTCTCTCAAAAACTGTGAAGTCACGAATCAGGTGTAATTCCAATGGAGTGTCCAGCAGGGGGCACAGTATATGTAAAAGCCTATGGACTGTATTGAAGTATATGGAGTATGTAATGTAATGTAAAAAACTACACTTTATTAATGGACTATGTGTATGAAATAATTTGGGGAACAAGGACACTTGTCGGCTGGGGGGGGGGGGCTTGGTGCTGGGGATCTCCCTAGTACTACTCCTCCCATCATCTGCTTATAGTATGAGCAGATGATGGAAGGAGTAGTAGTGTCCATCTGTCCCACAGCACTGAGCAGGGAGGGAGGCAGGAGGTATTTAGATGCACCGGCACCTCCCCCTCCCTGCTCGGTGCCCTCCATTTGGGGAGCAAGTCCTTGCTCCCCAAATTATTCAATACACATAGTCCATTAATAAAAGTGTAGTTTTTACATTACATTACATACTCCATATACTTCAATACAGTCCATAGGCTTTTACATATACTGCGCCTATTACACTTGATTCGTGATGTCACGGTTTTTGAGAGAATTTGAAGTCTCCATGATCTACTACATTAAGGGAAATAGCCCTATATGTGTATTTCCCATAATTAATGTACATTAGGAATTTGTCTAACTTTCCATAAGTAATAACATATTAAAAAATACTTTTGTCGGAGTTGTCCTCTTAAGGACAGAGCCAATTTTCGTTTTTGCGTTTTCGTTTTTTCCTCCTTGTGCTTAAAAGGCCATAGCACTTGCATTTTTCCACCTAGAGACCCACATGAGCCCTTATTTTGGAGTAACTAATTGTACTTTGCAATGACAAGCTGAATTTTGCATAAAGTACACTGCGAAACCAGCAAAAAAATTCAATGTGTGGTGAAATTGAACAACAAAAAAAAAAACCACACTTTTTTTATTTAGGTTTTTTTTTGTTTTTACGCCATTCGCCCTGGGGTAAAACTGACTTGTTATGTATGTTCCTCAAGTCGTTACGATTACAAAGATATATAACATGTATAACTTTTCTTTTATCTTGATGGCTTGTAAAAAATTCAAACCATTGTTAATAAATATATGTTCCTTAAAGTCGCTCCATTCCCATGCCTATAATACTTTTATCCTTTGGTCTATGGGGCTGTGTGAGGGGTCATTTTTGCGCCATGATGTTTACTTTCTATCGGTACCTTGATTGCACATATACGACTTTTTGATCGCTTTTT
The DNA here is from genome assembly GCF_027789765.1 of Dendropsophus ebraccatus. Lineage (NCBI taxonomy): Eukaryota > Metazoa > Chordata > Amphibia > Anura > Hylidae > Dendropsophus > Dendropsophus ebraccatus. Next base: position 48,896 of record NW_027208618.1, read on the forward strand.
ATAAAAATTTTTCTGCATTTGATTCGACCAAAAATGCGCAATTTTGCACTTTGGGATTTTTTGCCACTTACGCCGTTTACCGTACCCTGGGGGACTTCTAGCATAAGTATACTGATCTCTCATTAAGATCTTTGCTGTATACTTATACAGCAAAGATCAAGGAGATCGGCACTTGGATGCTTTCGGCTGCTGCAGCCCGGATCCCAGTGCCGAGCAGGGATCAGCGCCATTTTGGAGCCGTCATCCGGCCGGTAAAGATCGGAGACAAGGGAAGTGCTGCATCTGATTACTGTATTAGCAGGCACGGCGATCCGGTACCGGTACGTCATGCATCCTTAAAATTCATTCCCAAAATTATTTTTGCACTAATACGTTGCCCACCCGTAGCTTTCCATCTTTCCAATAAAGTTTTTATGGATTCTGGACAGTTTTGCTGTTATTTAGGTACCTTCTCCCCCATGGAATGCATAGAATCATCAGATCCCAGTCCAACCCGAAACGCTCCCTGCTCCTGGCCCACACCCTCCGAGACGGCATCACGTGTCCTTCTTCTCTTCAATGGGCCGGTTAGCGCTTCTAACCCTGCCAATCTGAAGTGAGGGAGGACACTGCTGGCGGTGGCCGCGGTTAGAGAGGGAGACAGTGATCAGTGCAGCTGTCACTGTCTCCCTCTCTAACAGCAGCCACCCCCGTCACCCATATCGTGTACCGCCCCAGCACGAGAGCACTCTGTGCCCCCCTGACTGTGACGCTGACTGTGGCTCTTCCGCGGGTGACTCCATCTCCCCCCTCCACTACGGCATGTATACTGTCACCCGAGGCTCACTCGCTTGCCGGCGGGACTGCCCCCCCCCCTGCTCGCCCTCGCCCTGGCACACTGAAACCCCCGCCGGGATCCATCGTAGCATCTTTCAGTCCATCCTGTCACCTGCGGCTGTCACTTGTGCCGCGGCATGCCAAAACCCCCCCCCCCCGCCCTTATGGTTGGGCTCACCCGCGGCAATACCGAAATCCCCCCCTCCCTATTATCACCTGCGGCCCCCAACACCCCCGCAGCTCACCCGTGCAAAGTTCTGCTACGCATCTCACCATCTCAGCTCTGCTACGCCATCTCAGCTCCGCTACGCCATCACTACCATCTCAGCTCCGCTACACCATCACTTCCATCTCAGCTCCGCTACACCATCACTTCCATCTCAGCTCCGCTACACCATCACTACCATCTCAGCTCCGCTACACCATCACTACCATCTCACCTCTGCTACACCATCACTACCATCACCTCTGCTAGCCATCTCACCTCTGCTACGCCATCTCACCTCTGCTACGCCATCTCACCTCTGCTACGCCATCTCACCTCTGCTACGCCATCTCACCTCTGCTACGCCATCTCACTCTGCTACGCCATTCACCTCTGCTAACCATCTCACCTCTGCTACGCCATCTCACCATCTCAGCTCTGCTACACCATTTCACCATCTCAGCTCTGCTACACCATTTCACCATCTCAGCTCTGCTACGCCATCATCATCACCATCTCAGCTCTGCTACGCCATCTCACCATCTCAGCTCTGCTACACCATTTCACCATCTCAGCTCTGCTACACCATCTCAGTCTCAGCTCTGCTACACCATTTCACCATCTCAGCTCTGCTACACCATCTCACCTCTGCTACGCCATTTCACCATCTCACCTCTGCTATGCCATCATCATCTCAGTTCTGCTTCGCCATCATCACCATCTCAGCTCTGCTACACCCAGGGGCGGTCTTGGCATTCTGGGGCCCCAAGCAAAGTCATGTCTGGGGCCCCCATGCCCCCCCTCCTCGACATGCGCTGCCCCCCCCCAGTAGTCTTCTTATAACCCTCCTACCACCATACAGAGATTACATATCACCCAAAACTGCTCTGAACAAAACAGGAAGATATTACCAATGATGCCATAACATAATACTGCCACACCATGACCCCTATCACTACAGACCCTATAACAGAGTGCAGTTACATCCAGTGACTTACAGGAGGCGTCTTCTCTGATCAGCGTCTTTTACTTTTTTCTCTCTCTCTCTCCATCCAGCGTGAGCCACCTTGAAGTCTTCTCCCGGCTGGTAATCTTCCCTCCAGAATCTGTCAGGGAAATATTTTAGGCTCCAACACATCCATTAGTTAGGTCCTCTCTACGTCTATATAGTAGTTACGCCCCTCTGTGCCCCCACACAGATTAAAGGTGTCCCTGTGCTCCCACTTAATAATTAGGTATGTTCTGTGCCCCAGTATAGTAGTGAGGCATATAGGCACTTCTGTGCAGTCCCAATGTAATTAAGACCGCTGTGTGCTGCCCCCAGTTATATAGACCCATTGTGCGCTGCCGACAGTAGTAAATACCACTTGTGTGCTGCCCCCAGTAGTATATACCTCTTGTGTGCTGTCCCCAGTGGTATATAGACCCCCTGTGTGCTCCTGCAGTCATATATAGACCTGTGTGATCCCCCAGTTATACATAGCCCCCCTGTGTGCTCCCCCAGTATACTATATAGACCCCCTGTGTGCTTCTCCCAGTCGAATATACCCCGTAGTGCTCCCCCCCCCCAGTTTTATATACCCCCCGTGTGCTGCCCCCATGGTTGTGTATATACCCCCTGTGCTGCCCCCAGTGGTTTGATATCCCCCTGTGTGCTCCCCACTTGTATATAGCCTCCTCGTGAGCTCCCCACGTGTATATAGCCCCCGTGTGCTCCCCCTATATAGCCCCCCTGATGAGCTCCCCCCACTTATATAGAGCCCCCCTGTGTTGCTCCCCCGTTTATATAGCCCCCCTGTGCGCTCCCCCGTTTATATAGCCCCACCTGTGCGCTCCCCCGTTTATATAGAACCTCCACTGTGCGCTCCCCGTTTATATATCAGCCTCCCCCTGTGTGCTCCCCCGTTTATATAGCCCCCCCTCCGTGCGCTCCCCGTTTATATAGCCCCCTGTGCGCTCCCCCCGTTTATATAGCCCCCCCTGTGCGCTCCCCCAGTTTATATAGCCCCCCTACACTGTGCGCTCCCCCCGTTTATATAGCCCCCTTTATGCGCTCCCCCGTTTATATAGCCCCCTGTGCGCTCCCCCGTTTATATAGCCCCCTGTTGTGCTCCCCCGTTTATTATAGCCCCATATATTGTGCGCTTCCCCCGTTTATATAGCCCCCCTGTGCGCTCCCCCGTTTATATAGCCCC
>NW_027208619.1:0-52033 GCF_027789765.1 Dendropsophus ebraccatus
TTTAGTTAAATATTTCGCTACTAATAATTTGTATCACAACAGCGAACCCAGTGTCCCGATGCTCCATAGGACCTTTAGGGTTCCAAGCGCCTAGTGGTTTCAATGCTGAGGAGATTGAGTGCTGCGGTTCTTAGCAGACATCCCTGCTCCTTCTGGTATCCCTCCTATCACCGCTATCCCGGTTTCACTGGAGGTAAGAAGTCTTCCTTCCTCCTCAGGTGACACCTGGGGGCCACTAGACCTCTTCCCAAATCTGTATTGAAGAGGATGTTAGAGCACTTAAATATCCACCTGCATCCATGAATGTCACAGAAAGGGAGAATAGGGCTATTCGCTGGTGAAATCACGTCAGGATCTGGTAGTACGCAGAGCGGATAAGGGGGGGCTGCTGTCATAATGTCCAAATCATACTACCATACTGAAGCCCAACGCCAATTAGGGGACAGTAATACATACACTGTTTTAAACAAGGACCCATGATAGGCATACAGAAGGGCTTAGAAAGTTACTTAGTAAACACACGAAAGAAGTTGCAGTGGACAAAAACAAGCAGAAAAGCTCCTCCCCGATGCTCCTCTAGACCGCCCAGGTGGTATTTTCTTACCCAAGGTACACAAGTCCTTGGAGATGCCACCTGGGCGACCCATAGTCTCTGCCATTAATTCCGTGACAGAAAGCCTGTCTCAGTTTCTAGACTGGCTTCTCAACCCGATCCTCAAAAGCACACCAACTTACTTAAAGGACTCCAGTGATTTTTTTAAAATCTTTAGCGACATTACATGGACGGAGGAATGTGCCCTGGCCTCCATAGACGTGGAGAGCCTCTACCATCGCATCCCACATGATGCTGGGTGTGGAGGCTGTCAAGTGGTTTGTTACACAAGGCAATAACCCTGCAGCCATGGTGGACTTTATTGGTGAAGCTTTATGTTTTATTCTCACCAACAACGTGTTCCCGCTACGAGGACAGGTGGTATCGACAGGAGATCGGCACAGCCATGGGCACGCCGGTCTCCTGTACGTATGCCAACCTGTTCCTCGCTAGCTGGAACACGATGTTGTTTTTTTCCACAGTAAATCCATATATTAAGTTCATTAGGTCATATCACACCGTTTTGTAGATGACGTTTTTGTTGTTGTGGCAAGGCACAGAGGTACAGTTTTCTAATTTTATTCAGTTTCTCAATACACATAATCACGTTAATATGTTTTCACATCTAAGTTCGGTGGCCATTCTCGGTGGAATTCTTGGACGTTCAAGTAAATATCCGCAACAATGAGATTCATACCTCGGTGTACAGAAAACCCACCTCTTGCAACTCTCTTCTCCATTTCGGCAGCTCACACCCCTGCGCACGTTAAGAAAGCAATTCCATATGGTCAGATGCTGCGCCCGCGCAGGGTGAATTCTACTGATGATTCTTTCAATAACAGGCTGCCGAGATGGAGAGGAGATTTGCTGAAAGAGGATACCCTGATACCCTAGTTAGGGAAGCACGTCATAGGGCTAGTATACAAAATAGGAACACTCTTCTGTCATCCGCAGCTAAACACAATCCCAAGATAGGAGATTCAATTTCATATTTCAGAACTCCCCTAATAATTCAGCAATACAGGAGGCCATCAAAAAACACTGGCATCTTTTAGAGTCAGACCCCGAACTCAGAGAGATTGCAGAGAGGAAACCATGTATCTCCTATAGGAGAAAACAAAACATAGCTGATCACTTAAACACTTCCAGTCCACTAACAAAAAATACTGATTGTTGTCTCGACACTGCCTCAAGGCAACAGAAAATGTGGCCAATGCAAGTATTGTACCCAACTGTTAAATGTCTCTTTCATTCGCTTAGGAGGACATGAATGTATGATTAGGGATTTTATTACTTGCAAATCTTCATTTGTAGTATATGCATTAGTCTGCAGCTGTGGGGCGTTCTATGTGGGGAAACAAAAAAGACCACTGTGGGTAAGGTTTAAAGAACACGCCTACTCTGTAAGGACAGGTAAAGGTGTCCCACGCCTTATAGAGCATATACGGACTGCCCATCAAGGCGATACAAGGAATCTGAAGTTCCTCGGACTGGAAAGAGTCAACTCTGTGCCAGAGGGAGTTGATAAACATCAAATACTTTTTAAAAAAGAGTCTCTCTGGATCTCCCGACTTAACGCTACTGGCCCGCTCGGTCTTAACGAGCGGAATGATCTCAGTGTTTTTGTGTAAGAAATTGTATATATGTTGACATTCCTTTCTTTTTGATCACGTGCACGTACCTGTATATAGAGCACACCTCCTCTCACATGATGTCATTACCTGGTCGACAAAGGGGGCGTGTCCCGAAACGGCCGTCCCAGTGCGCGTCCTTACCTCTCCCTCCCTGCTATCCGCGGTCTATGGAATAAAGTGAGCTGATTTGACACCGGGTGAGTGCTGTCTTTGTCTACCCTATACACAAAAAATTTGTGAATGTCACGCACTGAATTTGATTTGCTCATCTCTAGTTATAACGACAGTGACCATTTAAGGAAATGTCTACTAGACTGCATAACACTTGGTATATATTTATTTTGTGACATAGTTGGTGTAAATAAATGGATTGTTATCATTGTTATCTTTAGGCTATGTTCACACTACGTAAATCTACGGCCATAGTTCTCGCCACAGAACTACAGCCGTAGATTTGCGGGGTGGAACATAGCATTATTTGCTATGGGATCCCGGCCGGAGCGTACACACATCGTATACACTCCGGACGGTTCCCATACGGCGCCGCAAACAACTGACAGGTCCATTATTTGCGGACGGAATTCAATGAAGGCTCCGGCCGCTCGCTTCACTCTGTGGTATGGGAAGCTCTGATGCGGGCGCGCGCTGATGCGCCCACATCAGAGCTCCACGGAGGAAAGATAATCCGGACGGTACTTAAGTACCGGCCGTGATGATCCGGGCTGAGACCGGCCGTTCCGTGAACCAGCCGGAGTCACAGAACTGCCGGTCAAATACGTAGTGTGAACATAGCCTTAAATTGTATATTTATTATGACATTGAAATGTACAATTAAATTGTTTTTTTTAATCAAATTTGAATACTTGGGTTAATGTACAGCACATTGGCATACCTGTATATACTGTATAAGAGGATACTCATATATACCTCCCACTAGTAGCAATAGCTATTAACGCTAGTGGCTCTTTCACTTCCCATTAACACTTCTAATATCACCAAGACATTCATTGCAGGGAATTGTATTTTACTCATTTGGGATTGCTATATCTTAACACTTTAGAGAGTCACTGGTTTACCACCACAAATTACCACTAGTTTTGTGGAGCCTCACAGCATGAAATTTGTTTTAACACTAAAAATGTGGTGAGACATAATTAAAATTGCACTATAGGCAACATACAGTAATATTTTACTTTCGTCATAAAACTACCATTTGCTTTTGTGACGGTCATAAAAAAGTAGCAAAAATCATCATCTTGATGTTGGTAATGTTACTATATAAATTAAAGTTTAGCAGCAGACCGGAACCTTAAAATACAGAATGATGGTTGAAAACACATTAATTTGTCTTAATGGACCCGGATTAAATGCCGACATAATTGTCACATTAATTACCCAATGACATTTGTCCCTAAATGGGCAAAATAAGTATTAATTTACATCCTTCATATTATAATTGAGTCATTGCACAGTTCCTATAGTAAATGACTTTGCAGCTCAATCTTAAAGGGGTAGTGCGGTGAAAAACATTTCCCCTCACTCCCTCCCCACATGCAAACTTATATAACTTCATAATATACATTGGTAGCCAATTCCAGGTCCTTACCCCACTTTCCCTGGTCCCGCTGGCCACTGAAGTGGCTTACTTCCGGGTTGGCCAGGACAATCTTACAGCCCCGGGCGCCATCTGCGGGTCGACGCGTAGGCCGGTACATCATGATCCGGGGCGTTCCTTGTGCTCCCAGGCACTCCCTCCCTGCTTGGCACGCCTCTCCTACCTCCCCAAGCTCTGCGATTGGGTCCTGCTTCACTCTGCCTCTCTCTCTGTACAGCTGTCAGTACTATTAGAACTGAAAGTCCCAGCGCACCCGATGGTGATACACATATCAGGCCAGTGTGTATGACCATCGGGTCTGCTGGGACTTGCAGTTCTAACAGTATTGACAGCTGCACGGGCAGGCGGGCAGGTGACACTGCCGCACAGTGGCCATTATGAGTTCATTGAGTCCGGCAGCTGTGCGGCACTGTCAGCTGTGAGCTGCGCTGGGGGGAGCGTCGATGGTGATGGCGGTTCCGGCGGGTTACAGGACACAGGAGGTAGATGGCGACTCTGCGGCAGTGTCAGTGTCAGATGGGAGGTGACAGATGTCATTAGCGGTGCCTGCAGGGGAAACAGGATTGTATACAGGGGGGCGTACATGACTGTATACATCGGGGGGGGGGGGGGGTTGTACATGTTGGTTGTACATGACGGGAATTTGCCAGCAACACACACGGTATAGAATAATGGTCATAATTGCTTAAAATTGATTACAGCTGTCCGAAATAAGAGAAGAAACCTGAGCAACTCTTCTCGGTGAAGATGCACCCTGTGAGTTACTGGATCTAACTGCACTGTAATCATATATGTGCAAAGCCTGTGCACCACTGCTATCTACTTCTATATGGGCTAGTGTATGGGGGAAACACTGATCTTCATAGTGTATTTTATTTAGTCATTGCATGGGGGTATAGGTCATATTTGTTTGTAATATACTGGCAATATTGGTACTGCATTTTATTTTTAAAAATTAGATTTTGGCAGATTTAATTTATTTTGCATGTTATAGCATTCACTGTGTACATAAAATAAATGGAAATAATGTAATAATGTAATGCTGCTCACTTTTTCCCAGAACTGTCTCAATCCCTACTAGGAATCTAGTATAGCGATACTCGCTGATGAATAATTTAGCATCGTGTACACACCCCCTGTAGCACAGTTCCCATGCAAATTTACACTTTCTGACATATTTTCATTGTTTACCCTATTTTTTATTTTTGCTATTTAAAAGAAGTGTGAATATTACCCAAGTGGACTATAGAAAATGACCCCCACCACAGCTAATGTTTTCCTAATGGAGTTAATTATCACATCATTAGCTACACAAGGACAGTGTCTGATTACTGCGCAGTTTATACCCAGGAGTTCTGCCTCTCTAGCACACCTGTAATGAGAAGTGTTAATTTAGGAAAATTAAATAATTTGTACATCTTTTTCCTAACGTATCAGTCTATAACATGGATGCCAGCTGAATCAGTTAAATGGCCAGAAATCCTGTGACATTTGCAATCACACAGTACCATCTAAATGATGAGTTGTAAAAGGTCCAAGTTGGTTGCCAGAATATATCAATATCCTTAAAAGCTGGTAATGGTGTAGAAAATGCTAGGAGAAAAATTAGCTGTTTTTCAGTCTCCTCCACATGCAATATAAAGAAAGGGTATTTTATATAGCATTACCACTGTTTTATGTATAAAGCCTGTATTTAAAGGGTTATTAGAGGGGTGGTCTGCAACCTACGGACTGTCAACAATAAATAGAAAGGAAGAGAGAAGACGAGATTACCGGGGATAGCGGGAGAGAGGGAATCTATTCATTTTGTTCTCTCCGGGTGGTCCACTTCCTCCGTCTGAACGTTCGTGCTGATAACTTCCGCAGACAAGAGTAGGGGGATCATGTTGCGTCTTGTTTGGGTGTTGCGTGCAGGAGAAGGCACGCTTGCATTCAATGTCCATTAGCTGCCTGATGTTGCTGTTGAGATTGGGGCAAGTGATTGTAATAGAGCAGTGTCACAAAAGGGAGGGATATCCTCACACTGGGGGGAGGGGGCAGGGCTGCCCCAAGCGCTCCGAGCCAGGCTGGTGCACGGGAAAAGACTGATGCCGAGTGCGAGGGCCGTACTGTGTTTAAAAAAAAGGGACTGCCCCAATGGGTTCAAGACTGTTGACCACTGAAAAGATTTGTCAGCTTCCACTGACAACATCCTGTTCATCAGCAAGAAACAGTGTCTTTTGGTGTCTTCAGTGTATCGGTTGAGCAAACTTCCAGCACGCTCGGTACATCCAAACCCAATTGATTAACTGGTGGCTGCTGAAGTTGGATGCAGCCCTAAGGAGTCCTGGAAAACATGGATACAGCCATAGAGCTTGCCTTGAAATTTGCTCAACTCTAGTGATTACTACTGACATCACATGGAGTCACGGAAAGGCTCTGTCTTTGCCTTGGAGTAAAAAAGTCTCTGCATTAGACTAGGATGGGTTAGTAGAGTCTTCCTTCATATACAGGGCAAAGCTTATGGCACTTTGAAGTAACTGAAAAGAAAACAACAAAAAGGAAACGGGTCTTGTAAACAAAGCGGTGCATGCTGGGATTGTGTATGGCTGTTCCCTCTGCTATGAATTTTAAGGGACATTTAAAGCTAAAACACTTCATAAAAACATTTTAAAGTGAATGTACCAATTCACTACCAAAATTCAAATATATTTTTTTATACATTAACTGGTCGGCACCAGAGTGAGTTCCTGGTAGTTCAGTCGCCACCCAGTTCACACCATCCATTTCGTGACATGCTATTTGGACCGTTCTATGCACTGGAGATGGGTCTGTAGCCTGTCACTCCTTTCATGGACATGGCCAGACTTGATTCTGAAGGAGGCGTGTCACCGGAGGGAGGGGATATTGTTGTACTGGGGGTGTCGGGCCCACCTTCCGTGCATAGAAGAGGCCTACCAGGTAATGTTAAAGAGAAATTCTTTGGGTTTATGTTTTACCCATGTTAACCTATAGGTTTATCATGGTATACTATGGCACATTGTGAAAAAGTTTTATGCTTTGGATTTTTTATTGGATTACCATAATTACTATGGTTGTTTGACTAAAGCTAATATAAAAGCAATAACAACAACCACCACCAATAGAACATCCTCAAAGTACAACTGAAGAAAGGGGCCGGTGGCTCCTGAAGCCACTGAACAACATCTATGTGCCGCAACAACTTATATACGATCCTCAGAGACAAGATAACGCTTTTCCCAGAAGTTTCTAGGTATGATCCTGGAGTCTTAACTAGTTGTTAAACCCAGACAAAGAAGTATTATTAATCTAAACCTGGAATTATAACACCAACTGATTCCGCAAACATAGTTTGCCAATTTTGGTCGCCGTCCCCATTAGGGCTCACAAATTAAATTCACCTATCTGTGGAGGAAACCTACGCAAACATGGAGGGAACATACAAACTTCTTGCAGATGTTGCCCTTGGTGGAACTCGAACCCAGGACTCCAGCGCTGCAAGGCTCCAGTGCTGCCCACTGAGTCACCATGCTGCCCATATATCTGGCTAGTCCTGTGTTTTGAGACTCTTAAAGGAGGCTCCACGGACTCTTTTAGCAGACTATTATTTTCCATGGGGCAATGCACCTAGATTTTCACTGTGTTGAGCGCTTCAAGCAGCAGCCTACAATTTCTATTTATTAGCTGTTTATTAGCTGGTCTTCCTGAGATCAGTGATCATTTTATCATGGTGGTCTACTAGGCATTGCTCCTGCCTAGCTAGAAACCTACTTCACTCTGATGAGGGGCAAACCCCCCCCCCCCCCCCCCCACTCCCCAAAAAAAAAAAAAAAAAAAAAAACTGATGTTTGTGTATGGATGCCTGCCTGGCTGTGGTATTTCCCTTGTCATATCTTCAGACTTTTAAACCGAGTTGAATATTGACTAAAATAGCCACTTGATATGGTGGTTTTGGTGGTCTCTTTACAGAAGCCACTCCTTTGCTAGGTCATTCCCTGAAGGGAAATTTGGGAAATCTGGCTAATCCTTTGTTCCGAGACTCTTAAATGATGTTCCACTTGCTCATTTTAAATAACAGCCAATCAGAGGCAGGATAACACATCTCCCAGAACTTTCTAGGTAAGCTCCTCATGTCTTACATGCTGTAGTTAACCTTAAACTCAGACAATGAGGTATGTTTTACCTAAATAATGTTATGTTAAACATTCCCACGGATGCTCATGAAACCCACTGTCAGACAAGATCGTACAGTGTATACATCCATATACAGAGCAGGTATGTTCCACAGATCTCTACAAGGAAAGTATTCACATTCAGAGCTGTATTTGCCTAGGGCAGCAGTGTGGAGGGGACAGCACTTCAGTGAGTAAATAGAAATAGACAAGTTCTTTCATTATCTTACTTTGGTATCCATAGATCACGGATGCTACAGCACATGAAGCTGCAGGAAACATCAGAAACTCCCAGCGCCATGTATCACTATGATGCCGTGCAGCTGTGTCACTACAGTATTGGGGAGATTTCAATAGGTGCAAAGGTCAAAGTATCTGTGATCTACAGAGCATGTGAATTTGCCCTAACGCTGTGGAACCGTCTTGATGGGGTGTATTAAGTCCAAGTGCGTAGGGCAGCAAGAGCTTTAAATACAGCCCTGTTTACATGTCCATATCTCTGGTCCAGATCATAGTCAAACCCCCCTTTTAAAGAAAATGACCCCAAGACAGAACATGGAATAAAGCTATCCAATGGTACCAGCATTTTTGGGGAGGAGGGGGGGGCTTCAATAATTATTATTCCAAGGGTTTTCTGTTTATTTTGTCTGTCTGTAAAGATAAGGTAAAAGAACAAAATCGAAACAAACATGCGAACACATTTTGTACAAAAAAAAAAAAAAAATTACTAAGAAATTTCCTAATACAGCACTTACAATACAGCACTAAGACATACCTGGAATAACCACAACTGTGGAACACTTACATTACACAATATTCGTAAAAGAGAAAAACAAAAAGAAAAAAAAAAGGCTGTTTATAAATATGTAACCATTTTTTTCCCAAAATACCAATTAATATAAATTGAGTGTTAATATACAATACATATACAAAAAAGTCACCTAAAAAGTATAAAGTGTGTAACCAATTCTTAACATTTGCAAAAATAGAGGAATGGTAAATTACCCAGAAAGTGGCGTGTAATGTAAACATTCCAGAACAATTACTCTCACGTAATTAAAACAATTATGTGAATACAATACATTTGATCACAGTCAGCTGACAAGAGGTGGTGCTGGGTGCCTATAAAAGCAGTAGATGCAGCTGTCTAAGCATCACCTCGCCTCAGCCGTTCTCAACACTAAATGAACGATTTTTCAAAATTGGTAAGTAAGAAAAAAAAATTAACTGATACAAAAATGTTACAAAACATATTTTCTTTTATAGACTATAAGGAATTGTATACATTATCTAAAAAAAGAACTAAAAATGCCTCTTTCAGAATTTGGCTATGTTCACACAAGGTATAACACCGTCCGTTGGGTGTGTCCGCAAGTCAATTAACCATTGACTACGATGTAAAGTACGGCCACTGGCTGTACTTTACATTGTGTGAACAGCTATTGTTTCCGGTTTCCGGGAGCTGTTAGGCGAACAGCATCCGGACATAGGCATGTTCATTATTTTAACACCTGTTCTAAAAGACCAGCGTTAAAATAACGATGTCTGCATACAGTTTTCTTCAATGCAATGCCGCCCATGCAGAAAAGAATTTACGCTGATTTCATTACAATCAGCGTCCACTCTATTCTTTTTATAAAAAAAAAGGAACGAACATAGTGTGCACATAGCCTTTTAATGACCAATATGGGGGCTTTTTTTTTTTTTTTTTTTGCGGGAGCAATTGCACTTTGTAATAACATCCTTCACATTACCATAAAGTATACTGCAAAACAAGAAAATATATATTTGGGAGGTGAAATATCAGAAATATAATTTTTTTTGTTCCCTTTAATTTATAAGCCGTTCACTGAGCAGTAAAATTAACATATACGTTATTCTTATTCCTCTTATTCCTTAGGTTGGCACCAATAAAATGATACCCACTTAGTACAGTTTCTGTCATTTTTACGGCTTAAAATTTTTAAAAATTTTAATTTTATACCAGTTTTCTGACCTCTGTTACTTGTTTAATGTTTTGTCTATGTAGCTGTATGGTCTTTTTGATGGGATGTGATGCCACCAAAACCCACATGTCTGCAGTTTGCCATTAAGTTACAATAACATTATATTTTAATATTTTGGACAGTTAAACACTCACAGTGAGACCACATAGGTTTATGCTTTTTTACTTTAATTAAAAAATGAGGAGAAGGGACTATTTTTATTTTATTATGGAGGGGATTTTTAAAATCTTATTTTACACTTTCAAAGTAACCATAGGGGACTTTTATTAGGAATGATTCAGCAGCTTATACAATTCACACATTCAGAGCAGCCACTGAGGCCTTCATAAGGACAATGATCCAAAGCAGCTGGGTGCCACCTTATTATAACAAACAACAAAGTATGTTGAGAGAGTACATTAATAATGTATTTCTCCCTATCCCATCTGTTTTGGAAAATTTGTTTTAAAGTGTTAAGCCCCTATTACACGGGGTGATGGAGTGCTGTCAGCGCTCGTTTGCTCCTCATTCCCGCTTGCTGCTGGTGCTATAATACACGTCAGTAGCGAGCGGGTAAGAGTGGGGGGCTGCCGCTGCTCCTGTTCCGCGGAGTGACGGCAGCAGATTGTTGCTTTCTTAGTCGTTTGTCTTTTAACATGTTAAAAAACAATGACAGACAACGATCAACCGACATCGTTGGCTGATCATTGTCTATTACATGAGACAATTTTGGCCGATAATCGTTTTGTGTAATAGGGCCTTTACTGTCTTTTGCACAGCCACTCTCACATGACCTTTTCAAGGTAGCTTTCTCTTGAAGTCAATGTATCGCAGAACACCAATGAGCAGAACGCCTATAACACTAATCAATGCTATGCCTATGGCATAGCATTGCACAGTGTTTGCAATCTAATGATTGCATGTAAAAGTTCCCCAAGGGGACTTGAAATGTGTAAAAAAAAATGTCAAAATGTTTTTATAAATACCCCACCCAAAGCCCCTCCTCCAATAAAAGTGAAAATCACCCCCCTTTCCCATTGTATAAATAAAACATATAAAAATAAGTAAATAAACATATTATATATTGTAGCGTGCGTAATCTATTAAAATATAACAATCGTCATCGCGAACGGCATAAACGAAGAGGGAAAAAAGGGCCAGGATTACCGATTTTTTGTTACATTATATATATAAAAAATATATAAAAAAGTGATCAAAATGTCCGAGCTACACAAAAGTGGTATTAATAAAAACAAGAGATCATGGTGCAAAATATGACACCCCATACAGCCCCGTAGGTGAAAAACTAAAACAGTTATAAGCGTCACAATAGGCCCATTTTATTAATATTTAAGTTGCAAAAAAAAAAAAAAAAAAAAGAATTTCATAAAAAAATGTATAACATTAGAGAATCTGTGTAAACCTGCATATGGATGTGTTCGGACTGACCTATAGAATAATGTTATCATATCACTTTTACCATATAGTGCATTACGTAGACACAGGAACCCCCAAAAGTTACCATATTGCATTCTTTTTTTACGATTTCACCAATTTATATCTTCATAAATAATATTTTTGGGATTCCATCATACATGTTATGGTAGAATGAAAGACGCCATTACAAAGTACAACTACTCCTGTAAAAATAGAAAAATGTAGATAGAAAAATGAAAGTGCTAGAGCTCTTAGAAGGGGAGGAGGAAAAAACAAAAACACAAAAATGAACATTTGCGCGGTCCACTGGGTCATTTTGGGCTTGGTCCTCAAAGGGTTAATCTATACAGGCGTTTTGGTTCACGGAGGATGGTAGCCCCCAGTGCATCAAATTGCCTAATTAGCATAAAGATTAAACTCCTAATATCATGGAAACGGCGCCGAGGATGAAGGTAAGAAACTTCCCTCCATCCTCAGCTGTCTGTACTAGATTCTCCTACCCTCCATATAGTTTCCCTTTAATGATGACTGGGAATGTATGACAAGCGAGAGATTTCTCTGGAAGAAATTATTACTCATCTATAGACAGCTCTTTCCGAGGGTAGGGGGAGTCTGGGTCACTGGTGCTGGCTAAGCAGCCGGTGACTGTGACTGACGGGGACAGGGGCGTAGCAAGCACCTAGAAGGCGGTCCATGTTGGGGGCGGTCTGGGGGCGGGGAAATAGCCTAACAAAAGTAACTGGCAGGAAGTGGCAGAACACCACACCAGCGTGACAGGCAGAGGTTAAACAGCTTTTTGCTGGCTTACCTCCTGTCATGGCTGATGACAATGTCCTGGCCCGTCTCCAGGAACGGATTCGGCTGGAAGGGGTTGCATGGCTTGCTCCCCTGGTCAGCTCAGTCTCCCTGCCTGCTGACCCGACGGTTCCCCAATCCACACGGCCGCAACGGACGGCCCGCGCTCCCGCCCGACTGAGTCCGTCTCCCCCGGCTGGTGGGAGACGCAGCACAGGTACAAAGGCTGCAAAGTCCAGGAAGGCCCCTTTGCAAGGTCCCCCTGAGCAGGGGCATAGGAGAGTGTCCATGGCGGTGCGTGCCTCTGCAGCCAGGGGAGCCCGCCTTGCTCAGAGTGAGGGAACAGCAGCTGCAGCTGCCTCAGGGCAGTGTGTGTCGGCTTCTCCATTAGATTCAGGGATCACAGCGGCTGCTGCTTCCTCCCATTCCACCAGTGCCCCCTCTGCCTGCCCTCCGGTTCCCTCTGTTCTTCCCAGGGCTGTGGGGATCCCCCCTCCTGCTCCCTCTCCTCCCCTCCTCCTCCAGGTCGGCTGGCT
This sequence comes from Dendropsophus ebraccatus, assembly GCF_027789765.1. Lineage (NCBI taxonomy): Eukaryota > Metazoa > Chordata > Amphibia > Anura > Hylidae > Dendropsophus > Dendropsophus ebraccatus. The sequence continues at coordinate 12,767 of NW_027208619.1, forward strand.
AGGTGGTTTGGCCGTGTGCCAAAACCTAGCTCAGCTCCCGTGCCTCCCGTCCCTTGCACTGCAGCGCCACCTGCTGGTTCCCCAGCAGGAACTGCAGGACAGGATAGCTCCAGCAGTGAATTCTTTGATGTAGAGCCCTATTCTCCCCCTGATGAGGCTCTATCAATTAGAGCTTCCACTGCCTCTGTCAGCAGGTCGCAGAGTAGGGAGCGCAGGCATAGCAGAAGGGATAGACATGCCACCCGCAGCTCCTCCTCCTCTTCAGCTGAGTCCTATAAATCTGCCGGCCGTAAGCGGCGCAGGCGCACTTCCCACGCTTCTGGATCCCACCGTCCCAGGTCAGCGTGCAGGGAACATGAAGAAAGTAGGCGCCACAAGAGGCGCTACCGCAGGTCACCAAGACACAGGCGTTACTCACCTTCCTCTGTTTCATCGTCTGGAGAGTCCAGAGTGCGACACAGTTCTCATCGCAGGGTCAGAAGCCGTGGGTCATCAAGGCGGAGTAGCAGGGAGTCCCGGCTTGAGCGATCTTCTCATACAGGATCCATGCTCGCCCCCCCCACCTCATCGGCTCCGCAGCCTTCTGTCTCCAACCCTGGTTCTGCACCTCTGCGTGTCTCCGAAGGTGAGTTGGCTTGCCTTCGGGCATGGTCTCATACACCACAGGTGGTTACTAGTGGGGAAAGTGAAGTGGTTTCCATGTTGCGTACAGTGTTGGATAAGGTGTCAAAAAATCAAGCGGCTTCTGTAGGAGCTTGCTTACATTCCCCAGCGGCGGAGTCTTCGCCGGCTGCGATGGCAACATCAGCGGGTTTGATGTTTAAAGATTCACATTTTTGTGGGGTGGCCCCCTTGGGGACACATCTATCTAACGAAGTTAAGGAAAAAAATTATTGCTAATGAATATGTAGACATATGGTCTTTGATATCGGTCGACCATTTAACAGTAGACAAAGAAAAGCGTTTTGACAAATCTGAGGATAAGAAGGCCAAAGTGGCCAAGACTTTTTCTAACTGGCTTCAGGCCTTCACTACGATGTCCGGTATCCTGACATCTAGATACCCTACCAAGGCTGTCGAGCTTTTCGTTTACATGGACACTATTCATACCGCCTATAAATTGCACGGTGGATCTGCATGGTGGCGGTACGACGAGGAGTTCAGGAGGCGATTGGCTCTGCAGCCCGAGGTCGGATGGGCTACAAAGGCGACCGACGTATGGATCCAATTGATGATGTCGCAGCAGAGGCCCCCCTTTCAGTCATTGGCTGCTTCGAGCGGAACCCCCTCAGGGGCAGCCAATAAGCGTTCTGGGGCCTGTTGGTTATTCAATGAGGGCCACTGCAGGTTCTTCGCCTCGTGTCGTTTTAAACACGAGTGCTCCATCTGCGGAGGTGCTCATTCTGCAATCCGATGTTTCAAACGAGGTAAGACGGCAGTTACAAAACCTAGCAGCGGTGGGAAACCCGAGGACGCCAGTGAGCGTGGTAAAGATGCGCCCCTGGCTAGAGCAATACCCCAGGAGTCAGGAGGCAGAGCTCCTCATTAATGGATTTTCAGAGGGTTTTTACATACCGCATGTTCAGAATTCTAGTTTGAGTTTTGTTACTAACTTACGTTCGGTTAATGAGAATCTTGAGGTGGCACAGGACAAGCTGGATAAGGAGGTGGCTATGGGTCGCATGGCTGGCCCCTTTTTGGAGCCTCCCATGGACAATTTGCGTTTTTCGCCTTTGGGCTTGGTCCCAAAGAAGGAGCCAGGCAAATTCAGATTGATCCAGCACTTGTCCTTTCCACCTGGGGAGTCTGTTAATGATGGTATTAGCCGGGAGGAGGCGGCGGTTACTTATGTCTCCTTCGACAGGGCGTTGCGTTTGGTGGAGCAGGTTGGCCCCGGAGCCCTTTTGGGTAAGTCTGACATAGAGTCTGCCTTCCGCCTTCTCCCGGTTCGTGAGGATTGTTTTCATCTGCTCGGTTGTCATTTGAATGGGCAGATTTACGTCGACATGTGCCTGCCGATGGGTTGCTCGATCTCGTGCAGGTATTTCGAGATTTTCTCCTCCTTTTTGGAATGGGTAGTTGAGCACGAATCGGGCATCTCGTCGGTGTTGCATTATCTCGACGACTTTTTGTTTGTTGGTTCGGCCGGCACGGAAGCTTGTCAACAGGCCATGGATACTTTTAGGTTTTTCATGGATAAGTTTGGGGTTCCTGTTGCTGAGGGAAAAACAGAAGGCCCAACAACATGTTTATCCTTCCTGGGCGTTCAAATTGATACGCAACGTATGGTGGTGGGTTTGCCACCGGAAAAGTTAGCAAGATTACTGTCGACCATAGACGAATGCCTCTTAGCTAAAAAGGTCAGGCTGCGCCAGTTTGCAGTCATTGTTGGGCCTTCTGGTTTTTGCCTGCAGGATAATGCCAATGGGGCGAGTTTTCTCTCGCCGCCTGTACATGGCCACGGCTGGCGGACGCCAACCGTCACATTACATAAGACTGACGGCTTCCCTGAAGGCCGATTTGAGAACCTGGCGCTCCTTTCTACAGGAGTACGATGGTATTTCGTGCTTCAGGGAAAAGGAGTTGGATAACAGAGACCTGCAACTATACACGGATGCGGCAGGTAGCCATGGTTTTGGCGCAATTTTTGAGGACCAATGGTCCGCCGAGCCATGGCCGCATTCGTGGGAGTCTGAAGGTTTTACAAAAAACTTAACCCTACTAGAATTGTTTCCGATACTTGTCGCGTTGGAGTTATGGGCTGTACGAATGGCAAATAGGAGGATTCGTTTTTGGACGGATAACTTGAGTGTCGTGTATGCTATTAATAATTTGACATCAACGTCCTTACCAGTCTTGGCATTGTTGCGTCACTTGGTTTTGAGATGTTTGCAATATAACATAGTCTTTAGGGCTAAGCACGTCCCAGGTGAGAATAATTCTATGGCTGATTCTCTTTCCCGTTTTCAGTGGAGTCGTTTCAGGGAGCTGCATCCTCGGGCACAACGGGAAGGAGCGCCATGCCCAGTTTTTCTTTGGGAGCTGGTGAACACCTGAGGCCATTGCTGGAATCATCCTTATCAGACGCTACGTGGTCTAGTCACGGTAAGGCATGGGAGGAGTGGTTGGCATGCGCAGCAGGGTTGGATTGGTCGCATCCCATGGTTTGTAAACAGGTTACGTGGACTTACTTAACAAACCTTAGAAGGGCAGGGGTATCCGCCATGGTGGCAAGAAAACGTCTGTCTGGGGTTTCGTTCATGCTTAGACTCTGGGGTCTCGCAGATTCCACTAAGGATCTTGCAGTAAAATTAGTTTTGCGGGGATGGAAGAAAGAAGTGGTTCACAGGGACAAGCGTAGACCCATTTCCTTTTCTTTGTTGCAGCAATTAATAGTTAGTTTGCGAGAGTTGTGTTCTTCCCCCTATGAAGTAGTCGTTTTTCAGGCAGCATTTAGTTTAGCTTTCTTTGGGGCCCTGCGGGTTAGCGAATTAGTAGCCTTATCAAAGACTAAGCCGTCAGGGCTCCTCCTGCCTGATGTAGTTATCCTCCCCAGTTCCATTAAGATCTTCATTAGAAAATCCAAGACAGATATATACGCTGCAGGGGCTTGGTTAGCTGTCAATCGTTTAAGTGGGGATTACTGCCCGGTACACCTAGTGGAAGAATATGTAAAAATTCGGCCAGCCCAGCCAGAGACCACACTTCCCCAGTTTTTGGTTCACGAAGATGGTTCCGCAGTAACGAAGTACCAATTTGAATCTTTGTTTAAAAAATGTTTGGTAGCTGTTGGGGCTGATCCGAAGGAGTACGGCACGCATTCCTTTAGAATAGGTGCGGCCACGGTAGCGGATGCACTAGGCATGTCTGGGGAGTCTGTTAGACGCTTGGGGAGGTGGGCCTCTGACTGCTACAAACGTTATGTAAGGCCGAATTTGTTATCTTACTGATTGCATGTTTTGTATTTCAGGTCAACGCCGTCCTGCTGTCTGGTTGATCGGGCATTCCTTCATACACAGGGCTGCTCAGCGGGCCTCTTGCCGCCCTGGCGGCTTAAGTTTAGGTTTTTCACAGGCCGATGTCTCCTGGAGGGGTGTGGGAGGCTTACGCTGGCTCAGAGTTTTATCAGAGGTCATTGCCATCAGCAAACAGGTCCATGGTCCTGCCGTGCTAGTAATTCATGCGGGTGGCAATGACCTTTGTTCTGTACGTTTGGCTGAGCTGATTTCTGTGATTAGATCAGATTTAATCAGAATGTCCGACTTCTTTAGTGATTCGATTATAGTCTGGTCGGAGATAGTGCCCCGAGTTGTATGGAACGGTGCCAGGAACCCCGGGGCTATTGAGAGGGCACGGCGCATCTTGAATACTCGAATCTCAGGATTCGTCAGGACTAGAGGGGGTATTGCGATACGCCATCGCCAGCTAGAAGGTGACAACAGGCGCCTGATGTTGCAAGATGGCGTACATCTTAATGATATCGGTCTGGATATTTTCCTTTCGGGTCTTCAGGATGCCATTGAAAGGGCCCTATTTACTCTGGTTAGTGGGGGTAGGTGTGCAGTGTAGGGGTACACAGCCCACCTATGGCGCTGGGGGGGACCTTGCAGAGGAGGAAGGAGAAGCATCGGCGAGGCACCCGGCAGAACAACTAAGACATGCCCACCGCCGGAGCGGTGGCCTGGCATTCCGGTGTCCTCGCCAGGAAGGCGACAGCGCAAGGTCCTATCCTCACAGTATAAAAATATATGTTAAAAGTTTAAAATAGTTCTAAGAAAATTAAAAAAAAGCTGTGGCCTACCCCCACGCATTTATAAAGAACAAAAAGTTGTCAGTGTGTAATTAAGTAGCATAAGTTGGGTTTATTGCATTTCAGAGGCAAGATAGCCAAGGTGCAATGGGATGCCGGCAGTCTGGGTCACTGGTGCTGGCTAAGCAGCCGGTGACTGTGACTGACGGGGACAGGGGCGTAGCAAGCACCTAGAAGGCGGTCCATGTTGGGGGCGGTCTGGGGGCGGGGAAATAGCCTAACAAAGTAACTGGCAGGAAGTGGCAGAACACCACACCAGCGTGACAGGCAGAGGTTAAACAGCTTTCCCCACCCACCCTCCCTAATGTTTTTTTCTGTGAAAGAAGTTTATTTGTTTGTATGTGTTTATTGACTGTTTAATACTGTTGTCACAGCTTGGCGCTGGGGGGGGACCTTGCAGAGGAGGAAGGAGAAGCATCGGCGAGGCACCCGGCAGAACAACTAAGACATGCCCACCGCCGGAGCGGTGGCCTGGCATTCCGGTGTCCTCGCCAGGAAGGCGACAGCGCAAGGTCCTATCCTCACAGTATAAAAATATATGTTAAAAGTTTAAAATAGTTCTAAGAAAATTAAAAAAAAGCTGTGGCCTACCCCCACACATTTATAAAGAACAAAAAGTTGTCAGTGTGTAATTAAGTAGCATAAGTTGGGTTTATTGCATTTCAGAGGCAAGATAGCCAAGGTGCAATGGGATGCCGGCAGTCTGTGTTTTGTGGCTGTACTTCCTGATTGGGCAGTTGCTCAGCAATCCCACAATGCATTGCTTTTCCTCAGTTGCTGATCATCGTCCTCCCACCCAGCTTGCTCCCCTTTCTCCAGCACTCTGCAGATATATAAAATGTCTCTCATCGCACTGGGTCGCTCTCCTGAGACCTGCTGCAATCTAGAGATACAGCCCAGGGAAATGCGCAGCAGCATGCGTCTCTCCACAGCTGTCAATCAAATACATGCATAAGAGCTGCATGTTTTGTCATGTAAAACATTATTGGAAGATTCTCTGCAGTTCACAAGCTCAGACTTTAATGATAAACCTCATGTAATTGTAAGTGCAGGTGCCGATGTTCCCAAATGTCATATTGCTGTAAACACATAGCAAATGTATGAATCACTATCGTAAGGGCAGATACCCACCATTCATGTCATCCTGTGGAAAGCAGATGTCCTAATCAGCTCTCTCTCTCTCTCTCTCCAAATGATATATATATATATATATATATATATATATATATATATATATTTATACACGCACACACACACACACACAGATCAATAGATTCAGCAGACTGAATACAGCACCTCCAGCTGTTCTGAATCGATATTAAACATAAAATAGTATTTTTTTCATGTTTCGCAGGAACAGATCCTACTAAAGGAAAGCAATAAAACCGTTTCTCTAAGTAACGGTTATTAAAGGTTTTCCACTCTAATGGAACAGAACTTGGAATAAAGCATTTCAGAAATCCTCCAAACATGTCTGTATTAAAAAGCAAATAAGTTACCACAAACTCCTGACGAGAACGCCATGACACAATCTCAGGATAATGGTAAGGGGAGGGGACTTAAAGGGGTACTCCAGAAAATGAAAATAGTTTTCAAATCAACTGGTGCCAGAAAGTTTAACAGATTTGTAAATTACTTTTAGTTTAAAGCGACTCTGTACCCACGATCTTCCCCCCCCCCCCCCCCCCCCAAAAAAAAAAAAACCGCTTGTACCTTCAGATAGCTGCTTTTAATCCAAGATCTGTCCTGGGGTCCGTTCGGCAGGTGATGCAGTTATTGTCCTGAAGAACAACTTTTAAACTTGAAGCCCCGTGCCCAACGGTCGTGGCCTAGAATATCTGTGCCCTAGGCCTGCACCACCCCTCTATCCCTCCTCCCCACCCTCTTCATCATTAGGAATGCCCCTAGAACATTTTCTCCTGTCCTAACATTGCACAGGTGCCTTAATGATCCAGCCCATGTGCCGTGCTGACACAGGTGAGGAATAGTAGGCAATCTGCCTTGAGCATTCCTAATGATGAAGAGGGTGGTGAGGAGGGACAGAGAGGTTGTGCCAGCCTAATGCATACACAATCTAGGCCGTGCCAGTTGAGCACAGGGCTGCCAGTTTAAAAGTTGTTTTTTTAGGACAATAACTGCCGAACGGACCCCAGGACAGGTCATGGATTAAAAGCAGCTATCCGAAGATACAAGAGGTTTGGGGTGGGGTGGGGGCTCATATTGTGGGTACAGAGTCGCTTTAATTACCTATAGTTAGGCCTCCATACTGTATATTCCCCCCCCCCCCCACACACACACACACACACCTCTGTAGTTGTTCCTCTATACTGTATACCCCCTGACATAGCTTAGCACTATATTAAATATTTCATGTCAAGTTCAGACTCTAAGGCTATGTTCTCACATTGTAAAAACGAGGGCAAATAAGGTCCATTTAATGTTCATGATCATTAATGATGGACAATGTTTTGTAACAACGGCCCTTATATTTGCATTGTGGGAACATAGCCTAAACATGGATCTTGTGGACCAGAGCAACAAGAAGACAAATGAAATAATAGCTAAAACCTGTTTATTATAATTCTTCATCTGTTCTGTAGATTCAGAGTTCTTTTCACCGACAAGAAACCTTCGACAATGGATTCCAGTGAATGACGATTGCAGAAGCCACAGTTACAAGTCCCTCCTTTCTTGCCTCCATATAAAATGGATCTTTGCGTTCTTATTAAAGGGGGGCTCTTCTTCTTCCAGACGAGTGTCGGTATAATAAGTAATTGCATCATTTTACTTTCCTATACAAATATACTCTGGAAAAGAAGCAAACTCCTGCCGGTAGACGTCGTCCTTTCCCATTTAGCGTTTGTTAACCTGATGGTTTTGCTCACGCGAGGCGTTCCTCAGACAATGACGGTCTTTGGAATAAACCATGTTCTGAATGATGTCTATTGTAAAGTAGTTGTGTATATCTACAGGATTGTGCGTGCTTTGTCCGTATGTGTGACCAGCCTGCTCAGCGTACTACAAGCTGTTACCATCGCCCCCAATCTAAAATGGTCCTGTGTTAGACTGAAAGATATGAAGTATCTGGCTCTGGCTCTGGTTTCCCTGTGGGGGCTTAATATGGCCGTGTGTATTGCGGCGCCATTTTTTTCTGCTCTACCAAGAAATATCAGCGCACCTCAATTCACCTTAAACCTGGGATTTTGCTGCGTCTATTTCCCGGATCAGATGAGTTACATCTTCAATGGCTTCGCTGTGTCTGCCAGGGACTTTGCCTTTGTTTCGGTTATGGCTTTTACCAGTTACTTCATTTTACGGACGCTCTACAGACATCGGCAACAGGTTCAGAGCATCAGAAGCCATAATGGTGGCAGGAATATGGCTGCCGAATCGAAGGCGGCTCAGGATGTGCTGAGGCTGGTGCTTCTCTATGTTCTCTTCTTTGGAATAGATAACATCATCTGGATGTACATGCTGACTGTATCACAAGTATCGTCCACAATTACGGACATGAGGGTTTTTTTCTCGTCCTGCTATGCTTCACTGAGTCCTATTTTGATCATTTTCTCTAATAGGAAAATTAAGGATGGCATGAAGTGTGCATCGAGGCAGAAATCAGTGGAAATTTATCTATGCCAGTTATAATTAATTAGAGGAATTTATTAACCCCCTCCTGAAACACCACAGACATTTACATAATTAAAGCAGAAGTCCGTCCAGGACTACGGGCAGGGGGTGGGGGTGAAATAAAAAAAAGTTATAGTCACCTGTCCCGGTGGCCGCGCAGAGCCGCATCCGCTCCTTGACCCGCCGGCTGTCTTCTGAGCTCCCTGCCGGCTACGTCATGATCCAACTGATCGGCTGAGTGGGCTAAATGCCACCAGTCTGTGACGTGGATCCCGGCTTGTGACGTACCCAAGACTGGGGAGAAGATGACAGCCGGCAGGGTCCTAGAGCCCTGTGATGCATATTTGCATTTTCAATTCCACCCTAGTGATACAGCCGGACACAAACACAGCAGTAGCGCCATCCACTCTCTAGCCAGCCACTAATTCGACAATGTAGTCTCGTAGATATAAAGTACATTGTGGGAATGTACTTTGTTACAGAGATACAGCCAGGAAGGTTATAGACAGCTACAGAGATACAACCAGGGAGGGGATAGTGAGATACAGAGATACAGCCAGGGAGGGGATAGTGAGATACAGAGAAACAGCCAGGGAGGGGATAGAGAGATACAGCCAGGGAGGGGATAGTGAGATACAGAGATACAGCCAGGGAGGGGATACTGTGATACAGCCAGGGAGGGGATAGATAGATAGATAGATAGATAGATAGATAGATAGATAGATAGATAGATAGATAGATAGATAGATAGATAGATAGATAGATACAGCGATACAGCCAGGGAGTGAATAGTGAGATACAGCGATACAGCCAGGGAGGGGATAGAGAGATACAGAGATACAGCCAGGGAGGGGATAGAGAGATACAGAGATACAGCCAGGGAGGGGATAGTGCGATACAGCCAGGGAGGGGATAGATAGATACAGCGATACAGCCAGGGAGTGAATAGTGAGATACAGCGATACACCGAGGGAGGGGATAGAGAGATACAGAGATACAGCTAGGGAGGGGATAATGAGATACAGCCAGGGAGGGGATAGAGAGATACAGAGATACAGCCAAGGAGGCGATAGAGAGATACAGCGATACAGCCAGGGAGTGAATAGTGAAATACAGCGATACAGCCAGGGAGGGGATAGAGAGATACAGAGATACAGCTAGGGAGGGGATAGTGAGATACAGCCAGGGAGGGGATAGAGAGATACAGAGATACAGCCAAGGAGGCGATAGAGAGATACAGCGATACAGCCAGGGAGTGAATAGTGAGATACAGAGATACAGCCAGGGAGGGGATAGTGTGATACAGAGATACAGCCAGGGAGTGAATAGTGAGATACAGCGATACAGCCAGGGAGGGGATAGAGAGATACAGAGATACAGCTAGGGAGGGGATAGTGAGATACAGCCAGGGAGGGGATAGAGAGATACAGCAATACAGCGATACAGCCAGGGAGTGAATAGTGAGATACAACGATACAGCCAGGGAGGGCATAGAGAGGTACAGAGATACAGCTAGGGAGAGGATAGAGAAATACAGACAGGGGGCGTAGCTAATGTCTCTTGGGCCCTGGTGCGAGAGGTCAACTTGCCCCCCCCCCCTTTCACAACCAAGTGATGCTATTGGTATATATATATATATATATATATATATATATATATATATATATATATATACTGTATATATATATTTATATATATACAAACAACAGGTTGCTAGACGGCACTCCCATTGCACATCCCATCATTAGTGACATCATCTTCATTATCATATGTAAACAATATATACAACAGTGTAAAGTGATATATCTAAACCATATGGAGCTTCAATTCATATATATACAGCAAAGTGTTATGTGGGTAACCGATCCTCTCGATCTATGCAAACAAGTCCATAAAGTAAACCATATACATCCATAGTATGATCCAGTCCATATTCGGTTAGTGGAGAAGGCCGTCACTCACCCATCAATTAGCAATCAGCTGTTCACACAGGAGGTTCATGGCGTCTGTGTTAGGTAGATTCTGAACCACGCTTGCGTGGAGTGAGCGCAATGTCCATCGGGAGCGCAATGTCCATCGTGTCATCAGATTCCATCAGCAACGGAATTCCGCGCATGCACACACTTGGTCTATGCCCCGCGGACGCCATCTTGGGAAAGGGTACAGCTTGCCCTCAATGTGGAAGCAAATTAGAAGCCGCACAAGTGATGCTCCGTTACCGCAAGTGTCACCAACATGTTCCACCTGTCACAAAAACGTCACAGGTCTGGATAAAGGAGTATAACAGTGTATCCTGCTGTATCGCCCAGCACCTCACCGGTGTCTCTCAGGGCACAGCTAGATTGGTTGACCCCGGAGTGCCGCCTCATTCGACTATTTATATATATATATATATATATATATATATATATATATGTATATATATATATATATATATACACACACACCAAGACAGATATTACCAATAACACCAGCATATAGGAAGAGAAAATATTATCACCATACATATTACCGCCATACTGTTACTGACCAATCCTGTATACTGAGACCAATATTACCAGTATATAGGAAGGAAATGTTACCGCCACACCACAACCACTACCATCACCACCATATTGTTACTGACCAAATCCAGTATACTTAATCCAATAAAACACAGTACCAGATCACAAGTAACAAACATCACCACATACTGACTAACATCACCACATACTGACGAACACCACCACATACTGACTAACACCACCGCTGCTACTGGCTAACACTACCACATACTGACTGATACCACCACCGCTGCTACTGAATAATCCACTGTACACAGATCACTATCTCCTCATCCAGGCAAATAGAGGCAGACCCAGCTCTACACAGGTTCTGTACTCCATATACATCACAGTGCAGTTATATCAGGTGACTCACAGGGGACGTCTTCTCTGATCAGAGTTCTTCCCTTTTCATTTTCTCTGTCCTGGGCCATCATAAGATCTTCTCCGAGCCACAAATCCACAGAATCTGCCAGACAGACATATTAGGCTCCTTACTCTGGCACCATCCTCATCTCTATACTAATTGCACATCTGTATTGGCCCCTTTACACCCTGATTTAGTGAAGAGGCTGACTCTATGTGATTCCCCTTATAGTATATGCCCCCTCTGTGTAGCCTCCTTATAGATGGTCCCCCTCTGTGTATCCCATATAGTATATGCTCCCCCTGTATATTCCCTCTTATAGACTGCCTCCCTGTGTTTTCCCCCTTATAGATCCCCACATGTTGTCTCCCCTTATAGATGGCCCCATCTCCCTCCCTATAGATGTCCCCCTCTCTCCTTCCCCTTATGGATAGCCTCCTCTCCCCTTCAGAGATGGCCCCCTCCCCCTTAAAGATAGCCCCCTATCCCCCCATAGATACCCCCCCTTATAGATGGCCCCTTCTCCCCTCATAGATAGCCCCCTCTCCCCCCTCTCTATAGATAGCCCCCCTCTCCCCCCTCTATAGATGGCCCCCTCTATCCTCAAAGATAACCCCCTTTCCCCGTCTCTATAGAGGGCCCCCTCTCCCCTCATTGATAACACCCTCTCCCCTCATAGATAGCCCTCTCCCCCCTCTCTATAGATAGCCCCCTCCCCCCTCTCTATAGATGGCCTTCTCTCCCTTCATAGATAGCCCCCTCCCCCCTCTCTATAGATGGCCCTTTCTCGCCTCATAGATAGCCCCATCCCCCCCTCTATAGATGGCCCCCTCCACCCTCTATAGATAACCCCCTCTCCCCTCATTGATAGCCCCCTCTCCCCTCATAGATAGCCCCCTCTCCCCTCTCTCTATAGATGGCCCCCTCTCCCCTCATAGCCTCCTCTCTATAGATGGCCCCCTCTCCCCTTATAGCCCCCTCTCTATAGATGGCCCTCTCTCCCACTCTCTATAGATGGCCCTCTTTCCCCTCAAAAAATGAAACACACACACACAAAACTCACCTTACAACCCGCTCCCCCATCGATCCTCGCTCCTCCTGCAGCCGCCATCTTCCCCCCGGCTGATGTGAGGCTGCCGGGGATGTCCCATCCTATCCCCGGCAGCGCGTGCATCTGAATTCCCTGTACGCTGGGGCTGGGACTTCCGGCACAGGAAGCAAGACACTCTCTGTACCGGAAGTCAGGGCCCCAGGCGGCACAGGAAGTTCAGATGCGCGCGCTGCCGGGGATAGGAAGGGACATCCCCGGCAGCCCCACATCAGCCGGGGGGAAGACGGAGTCAGCCTCTTGTGACCGCAAGCAAAACAATGCTTGCGGTCACAAGAGTGATTGACTGGGGGGGGGCTCGAGGGCCCTACAGAGATACAGCCAGGGAGGGGATAGAGAGAAGCAGAGATACAGTCAGGGAGTGAATAGTAAGATACAGAGACATAGCCAGGGAGGGGATAGAGAGAGATACAGAGGTACTGCCAGGGAGGGGATAGAGAGATACAGAGGTACAGCCAAGGAGGGGATAGAGAGATAAACAGATACAGCCAGGGAGGGGATAGAGAGATACAGAGATACAGCCAGGGAGGGGATAGAGAGATACAGAGATACAGCCAGGGAGGGGATAGAGAGATACAGCAATACAGCCAGGGAGGGGATAGAGAGCCAGGGAGTGGGTAGTGCTGGTGCTATGCTCTCTTTTCGGCTATATCCTGTGGCGGATTATAATATAGGTGGTTTGGGCGGCCGCGCGGGGCCCCAGGCTCCGGGGGGGCAGATGCCACGCCGCCCACATTATAATCCGCCACTGACTCTCTTGTACTGTCCGCCAGCTGATGCGCGGCTGCCAGGGGTGTCCCGTCCTATGCCCGGCAGCGCGCGCATCAGAGAGCTCCCCGTGCGCCTGTGGCTGTGACTTCCGGCACAAGGGGAGCTCTCTGATGCGCGCGCTGCTGGGGTAGGACGGGACACCCCCGGCATCCGCGCATCAGCCGAGGGACAGACCAGGAGGCGAGAGGCTCAACGGGGGAACAGATGGCAGGTGAGTTGTGTTCTGTTTTTTTTTTTTTGTGTTATCTGCTGTGCACAGGGGGGGGGGGCAGAGGGGGACCATCTATAAGGGGGGGCAGAGGGAGACCATCTATAAGGGGGGGAGGGGGACCATCTATGAGGGGGGGAGAGGGGGACCACCTATGAGGGGGGGGAGAGGTGGACCATCTATAAGGGGGGCAAAGGGGGACCATCTATAAGGGAGAGCAGAGGGGGACAATCTATAAGGGGGGGGAGAGGGGGACCATCTATAAGGGGAGGGAGAGGGGGACCATCTATAAGCGGGGGCAGAGGGAGACCATCTATAAGGGGGGAGGGGGACCATGTATGAGGGGGGGAGAGGGGGACCACCTATGAGGGGGGGAGAGAAGGACCATCTATAAGGGGGGCAGAGGGGGGACCATCTATAAGGGAAGGGGGAGAAGGAAGAGGGGGACCATCTATAAGGGGGGCAGAGGGGGACCATCTATAAGGGGGGAGGGGGCCCATCTATAAGGGAGGGGGGAGGGGGGGCCATCTCCTATAGGATTAGCACCCTCCTCTTCTGACAAACTATGTGCTGCTGTGACCTCCCCTATAGATCAGCACCCTCCTCTCCTGACATCCTCTGTGCTGCTGTGACCTCTCCTATAGATCAGCACCCTCCTCTCCTGACATCCTCTGTGCAGCAAGGGACCAAACATTATGTTTATTGGGGACAGCAGGTGGGGGGGGGCAGTAGTGGATTGACCGGGGGCGGATTGACCAGGGGGAGGGCCCAGGTTGTGTGGACAGCCTGGGGCCCAGGGTACATTCAATCCGCCACTGGCTATATCTCCCGTTTACAGCAGAACTGTAATCAATAACTGCAGTCAGCAGTGAGACCCGCCTTTGCTCCACTGCAATCATAACCCCTGAACTCTGTTCTCGGCTGCCTTCTGCAATCAATCAGGAAAATGTGAGGAGCTCCATGCAGAGGTCAGGGGTTCTGATTTTCAGGTCACTTACACACTGCAGTACATAAAGGGTTAAGCAGAGGGTAGTCTGTCCTGCACCTATGTATGTAACAATAAGGGCTCTTATAGTTAAAAACAGACTGACAGAGAAAGCAGCCATTGGCTCTCTGCTCTGTCAGTCACTGTTGTGGCTGCAGGGCACATCACAGAGTATATGTATATATATATATATATATATGGACCAACAAAACACAACAATCACTGAACTCAGGGAGAATAGTGAAAAATTCCAATGGAGTACTCATTTACGAGTCTCCATTGATTGTCCCATACAAAATTTGAATATGCAAAAAAAGGGGTCCGTGCAGCCCCAGTTACGAGTCTTAAAACACGGGAATAGCCAGATATCCATCTCTCCAGAGAAGGAAGCCCATTGCCAAGGGGTACCTCCTAGTGGGGAGAGCACCAAACCACCCTGATACGTAGTCCCTCAGGTCCTCACTCTGTTGCGAGCTTTGGGACCTAAATAGGGAAAAACCAGGGTGGCCCCTGTAAGTCAAAGTCTAACTCTGTGGCGAGTATAACGACATAAGACAAGAGTTACCAAGGCTAGGCATCCATCCACAGACTGCAGTTTCAGGGTATTTGCCCCTCATCAGTGTGGAGCAGGATTCTGGCTACTGGGGCAATGATAAATAGACCAACAAAACACAACAATCACTGAACTCAGGGAGAACAGTGAAAAAATTCCAATGGAGTACTCATTTACGAGTCTCCATTGATTGTCCCATACAAATTTGAATATGCAAAAAAAGGGGTCCGTGGAGCTTCAGTTACGAGTCTCAAAACACGGGAAATAGCCAGATATCCGTCTCTCCAGAGAAGGAAGCCCATTGCCAAGGGGTGCCTCCTAGTGGAGAGAGCACCAAACCACCCTGATACGTAGTGCCTCAGGTCCTCACTCTGCTGCGAGCTTTGGGACCTAAATAGGAAAACACCAGGGTGGCCCCTGTAAGTCAAAGTGTAAGGGTGGTATTACACGGGCCGAGCAGGGCCCGATAATACCTGTAAACGAGCAGCGATCTGCTAGATCGTTGCTCGTTTACTGGACCTATTACACGGCCCGATAATCGTTTGACAAGAGCTGCAAGGACATCGTTACCGATGTCCTTGCAGCCCTTGCTAAACTGGCATACATTACCCATCCACGTTCCAGGGCTGCTTCTGCGTCAGCTTCTCCCGGGGGTCCCGCGCGCTCTCTAGTGTCACAGCAGCCTGTCAGCTGGTAGGCCGCTCAGCCAATCATAGGCCGGGACCGCCGCGGCCTGTGATTGGCTGAGCGGCCTATCAGCTGACAGGCCGCTGTGACGCTAGAGCGCGCGCGGGACGCAAGGAGAAGCGGACGGCAGGAGCAGCCCTGGAACGTGGATGGGTAATGTATATCGTTAGTCGCCGGCCACGCACCGCTATTACCACGCAGCGGTGCGCGGTCGGCGCCCGACGAAAATAGGTTCTAAATTATATCAACGATCAGCCGATGATCGTTGTCATCGGCTGATCGTTGCATTTATTACACGGAGCGATAATCGGCCGAATCGAGCCAATTCGGCCGATTATCGTTCCGTGTAATACCACCCTAAGTAAAAGTCTAACTCTGTGGCGAGTATAACGACATAAGACAAGGTGCTCTAGGCCACTAGGAGGCAGCCCTTGGCAATGGCTTCCTTCTCTGGAGAGAGGGATATCTGGCTATTCCCGTGTTTTGAGACTCGTAACTGAGGCTCCACGGACCAGTCTGTGGATGGATGCCTAGCCTTGGTAACTCTTGTCTTATGTCGTTATACTCGCCACAGAGTTAGACTTTGACTTACAGGGGCCACCCTGGTTTTTCCCTATTTAGGTCCCAAAGCTCGCAACAGAGTGAGGACCTGAGGGACTACGTATCAGGGTGGTTTGGTGCTCTCCCCACTAGGAGGCACCCCTTGGCAATGGGCTTCCTTCTCTGGAGAGACGGATATCTGGCTATTCCCGTGTTTTAAGACTCGTAACTGGGGCTGCACGGACCACTTTTTTTGCATATTCAAATTTTGTATGGGATAATCAATGGAGACTCGTAAATGAGTACTCCATTGGAATTTTTACTGTTCTCCCTGAGTTCAGTGATTGTTGTGTTTTGTTGGTCTATTTATCATTGCCCCAGTAGCCAGAATCCTGCTCCCCACTGATGAGGGGCAAATACCCTGAAACTGCAGTCTGTGGATGGATGCCTAGCCTTGGTAACTCTTGTACTTATGTCGTTATACTCGCCACAGAGTTAGACTTTGACTTACAGGGGCCACCCTGGTTTTTTCCCTATTTAGGTCCCAAAGCTCGCAACAGAGTGAGGACCTGAGGGACTACGTATCAGGGTGGTTTGGTGCTCTCCCCACTAGGAGGCACCCCTTGGCAATGGGCTTCCTTCTCTGGAGAGACGGATATCTGGCTATTCCCGTGTTTTAAGACTCGTAACTGGGGCTGCACGGACCACTTTTTTTGCATATTCAAATTTTGTATGGGATAATCAATGGAGACTCGTAAATGAGTACTCCATTGGAATTTTTTACTGTTCTCCCCTGAGTTCAGTGATTGTTGTGTTTTGTTGGTCTATTTATCATTGCCCCAGTAGCCAGAATCCTGCTCCCCCACTGATGAGGGGCAAATACCCTGAAACTGCAGTCTGTGGAAGGATGCCTAGCCTTGGTAACCTTTGTCTTATGTCGTTATACTCACCACAGAGTTAGACTTTGACTTACAGGGGCCCACCCTGGTGTTTCCCTATTTAGGTCCCAAGCTCGCAACAGAGTGAGGACCTGAGGGACTACGTATCAGGGTGGTTTGGTGCTCTCCCCACTAGGAGGCACCCCTTGGCAATGGGCTTCCTTCTCTAGAGAGACGGATATCTGGCTATTACCGTGTTTTGGAACTCGTAACTGAGGCTCCACGGACCCCTTTTTTTGCATATTCAAATTTTGTATGGGACAATCAATGGAGACTCGTAAATGAGTACTCCATTGGAATTTTTCACTGTTCTCCCTTAGTTCAGTGATTGTTGTGTTTTGTTGGTCTATTTATCATTGCCCCAGTAGCCAGAATCCTGCTCCCCACTGACGAGGGGCAAATACCCTGAAACTGCAGTCTGTGGATGGATGCCTAGCCTTGGTAACCCTTGTCTTATGTCGTTATACTCGCCACAGAGTTAGACTTTGACTTACAGGGGCCACCCTGGTGTTTCCCTATTTAGGATCCAAAGCTCGCAACAGAGTGAGGACCTGAGGGACTACGTATCAGGGTGGTTTGGTGCTCTCCCCACTAGGAGGCACCCCTTGGCAATGGGCTTCCTTCTCTGGAGAGACAGATATCTGGCTATTCCCGTGTTTTGGAACTCGTAACTGAGGCTCCACGGACCCCTTTTTTGCATATATATATATATTATATATATATATATATATATATATATATATGCAGTGTTTTGTGTTGTTCATAGTGTACTGACAACCTGTGACAACACTACAATTCCCAGCATGTACTGACAACCTTTGACAACACTACAACTATCAGCATGCACTGTCAGTTACATGCTGGGAGTTGTAGTGTTGTCAAAGGCTGTCAGCACATGCTGGGATTTGTAGTGTTGTCATAGGCTGTCAATACATGCTGGGATTTGTAGGGTTGTCATAGGCTGACAGCTAACCTGCGACAACACTTCAACTCCCAGCATGCACTGGAATACACATACATATATTCATACATACATACATACACACACATTCATTCACTCTCACACACACACACATACATACACACACACACACACACACACACATTCATTCACTCTTACACACACTCTCCCAAGCAGACACTTACATTTCATAAGGGATCTTCTTACATCTTCCCAGCACCTGCAGCTCCTCTGTCCTCCTCCTTCTCACGGACACCACACTCTCCTTCCCCTCCCCCTCCTTTGTACGGACAGGAGACAGAAAGCCATGAGGTGAGGGGAGAGAGGTGAGACCTCCAGACAGCACAGGGGAAAGAGCAGGACCCCAGACTGCAGCTTAAAGCGTAACTGTCATATTTTTTTTTATTGTAAGTAGTATAAGCGATTTTAAGAACCTCTGTAATAGGTTTTATCAGCCAAAAAAGCCTCCTTCTGTACTCAAGAAGCAATCTCCCAGCCCCCCCCCCCCCCTGACTTCTTATCTGAGCATTATCAGGCAAACACGTCTTCATTACAGAGAAAGCCAGTGAAGACGGGCTCTGCTCTCTCCATTCTATCCTTATGGAGGGGCCGAGGGAGCAGGAAGAGGTGACATGAAGGTCAGCTGTTTGTAGACTGTCTGGGCACCTAAACCGCAGGATTCTGGGATCAGAAAGGTCGGTGCTTATCTATGAACTTACTGAGAGAAGATTGCAGGGTGTTGTGCTGTGCAGGACTGCTCTGTGCTCACTCACTCCAAACAGCCCCTCCCCTCTCCATAGCCACATAATGGAGACAGAAATCCTGCTTCATTTGATGTGAGGGGGGAGGCTGGGAGATTGCTTTTTCAGTACAGAAGGAAACTCTTTTGGTTTATAAAACCTATTACAAAGTTTCTTAAAATCGCTTGAACTGTTGATATTTAATGGTTAAAAAAAATGACCCTGAAATGACAGTTACGCTTTAAGAACAGGTCTGTAAAAGTCAGTTCTTCTCACTAAGCTTTGCAGTGTACTCACAGCAGTACCAGCCCCTCTCTGTGAGTCACCTGGCGGGCGAGCAGGGGACAGGATGGATGGGTAAATTAATTACTTACCAATCCAGACTGTGCCCCCTGTCGTTTTGCGCCCTAGGCCATCGCCTACCCCCGCCTATACGTTGTCCTGGCCCTGCAGTGTACACAAAGATACACTATGTACTGCTTTTTTACATTTAAAAAAAAAACAAAAAAAAATTGAACTCGCTTATAGAAAGAGGATCTTTGTTGCCCCTGACTTCTGAACATGGCTCCCAAATAGAGGTAAACAAAGCTAATCCAGCAAATAATTTGCTAAATTTGTTTAAAAAATTAGCAAAAAAAAGTTTACTTGCCTGGTGACACTCCCCTGGTGTCCTTTTCCGTGTCTTCAGCTGCACACCCAGGCAATCACACAGTTATTGGCTGAGCAGGCTGTCACTCTCGAGACAGAAGAGGGACAGCCTGTTCAGCCAATCACTGGCCACAGTGATGTCCGTCAGTAAGTGGCTCAGTGGGCTGTCACTCTCCACTCCAGCCAAACACTGACTAATTGAGAATGGATATCACTGTGCCCAGTGATTGGCAGGGCTGGACTGGTCATCTGGCATTTTGGGAAAATGCCAGATGGGCTGGTCCCCTCCCTGGGTCGGTCTTGTCTGCCTCCTGGTCAGGGCTGCATCTCACCTAAGTCAGCAGATAGTAGTAAGGAGGCGGTACAGGGGGCCCAAAGCATGAGCAACTAGCTCCTGATTCCAGTCTCCTGCCATTCCTAGACTGTACAGGTAGGAGAGCTGTGCAGGCACTAACACTGCTGAAACAAGAAGTAGAAACGGCCACCTCCTGAGTTCCTTCCATCCTGCTGCTACAGAATTGCACATTACAGAGGTTAGGACTAGTGATGAGAGAGTACTAAAATGCTTGGGTGCTCATTACTCGAGATGAGTATTTTCCGATACTCGAAGTGCTCATTTCGAGTAACGAACCCCGTTGAAGTCAATGGGAAACTCAAGCATTTTTGCAGGGGACCCAAGTTTGGTAGAGGGAAGGTCGTGTGAAAACCTATATACTATAGTTTTTTGGGGGCTGTGGGATACAATCTGTTGGTGGCTGCACCTATACACTCTGTCACACCCCCTTTACACTGAACAAGCAGTAGTGAACTTAGATATGGCTTGAGTAAGAAAGACAGAAATCTGGAAATATACTAGTGGCCCCACTAGTTTTTGGGGGGCTGGGAGATATAATCTGGTGGTGGCTGCACCCTCTGTTACACCCCCTGTCATCCCTGATCAACAGGGAGACCTATTGATTTTTGGCCTGTCATCTCTGGTACCGAATGGGTTAATGGGTTAAACGAATGCATTGATAGCATCAAATAATATTTTGTCATCCTTTCCTGCTATGTATATGATTTCTGGCTTTGGGTTCATGTATATGTGTATGTCTGTGTGTGTATATATATATATATATATATATATATATATATACAGTCTGTTGTAGGCCAGCTCACCTGTCGTGGTATTGCCCTTGGTGCACGGTAAGACCCGGAGCCAGTGTCACAGCATACAAAAAGGAAAAGTCCAGCACCAAAATGGCAAATCCCATAAAGCTTAGTCTTTATTGTAATTCTTCACATCAGGCACGGTGAATAAAAAAGTTTACGCGTTTCAACGCTTCTCGCGCTTTGTTCACAACTTAAACACACTGGATGCTAACCCCATATCTCTATTTAAGGGGAGGTATCATACATCTCATGTTGCACAATCAATTAAAAACACTTGGTATCACGTGTTTAAAAGCCTTTGTAACTTCAAGGTAGAGCAGTTAACTCTTACAGGGACAGTCACAGAGTGGAACAGTTAACTCTTACAGGAAAAATCACAGAGTAGCGATTAACTTATTAAATGCTGTGAATCACATTATTCGGTTAAACCTAATTTTAGGTGTAACCGAATAATGTGATTCACAGCATTTAATGAGTTAATCGCTACTCTGTGATTTTTCCTGTAAGAGTTAACTGTTCCACTCTGTGACTGTCCCTGTAATGGTGTGTTTACACAGGCAGATTTATCTGACAGATTTTGGAAGCCAAAACCAGGAATGGATTTGGAAAAATGAGAAATCTCAGTCTTTCCTTTATGACCCGTTCCCTGTTTATGGTCTGTTCCTTGCTTTGGCTTCAAAAATCTGTCAGATAAATCTGCCTGTGTAAACGCACCATAAAAGAGTTAACTGCTCTACTTTGAAGTTACAAAGGCTTCTAAACATGTGATACCAAGTGCGAGAAAACGCGTAAACTTTTTTATTCACTGTACCTGATGTGAAGAATTACAATAAAGACTAAGCTTTATGGGATTTGCCATTTTGGTGCTGGACTTTTCCTTTTTGTAAATATATATATATATATATATATATATATATATATATATATATACTTATGGGTTAATATATGGTTGTCTGGTGATTCATTATGTTTTATATATACTCTGTATCCTCCTACTTGGGATGTCACTTCCTCTTGTTGGATTTAAATATGACTACTTCCCACTGTATCAACTAAGCATCTGATGAAGAGACCAGTCTGGTCTAGAAACGCTAATGCTGAGCCTTTCATACATGTTTTTATTATTTTAATAAAGTAGTTTTTATACTTCATCTGTTGAGAGTAGCTGCGCCTGTTATACCTGCTGGAATTTGGAGAGGAGGTCTGCACCCCCTTACAAAGAGCAAAGAAGTTCTATGCAGGTGTACTACAAATCACAGCAATACAATGTACTACAGCAGCACCACCAGCCACAAAATAATAAAAGAGTACTGAGCACACCTAATGTCTCCTTTCTGCCAGCAGCCGATCACCACATTGTGCTGCTGAAATCGTGGTAGCTGCACTGCAAGTCCCAGCCAACAGTCTGTAGTAATACAATTTAGGGTACAAACACACACACCGTATATGCAGCAGATACGCAGCAAATACGCAGCAGATCTGCAGCAGATTTGATGGTGAAGACTTGATGCTGTGTTCAGTTATTTAGATCTAATCTGCTGCGTATTTGCTGCGTATCGCAGCAGTAAATACGCTGTGTATACGGTGTGTGTGTTTGTACCCTTAAAAACAATTTGAAGCCCTTACAAGGGCTGTTTGATTGTTTCGCTAGTATTCCCTGCCTACTGGAACGCTAATTCCCTCCCTAACGCTCTCCCTGACCAGCAGCAGCTCTGTCTCTAATCTCTTCCAGCATGCATGTGAGCAGAGCCTCGGTGTCTGTGATTTTTAAATGGCAGGGTCATCTGATCTGGCCAACCAATCGCTGCTATCGACATGTTTGGGTCCCATGTGATCTCAGGATGTACCAAATAGTCTCCTGCATGTTTATTGGCTGAGAAATAGTGCCCAAACTTACAAGAAACAGAAGATGAGATTTTCTCAAGTATCTCAAGATGCTCATCCGAGTAACGAGTACCATCGAATACCCTAATACTCGAACGAGTACCAAGCTCGGACGAGCATGCTCACTTAGAACTAGTTTAACTCATTTGTAATCCTGTCTGCAGTTACGGGTCCAAAATTACAGACAGGTTACTTATGTGTGACTGGACCTAAGGCTGCAGTCACACATACAGGATCTGCTGCAGATTTGTAGATCAGTGTAACTAAATGTATCAATCTGCAGCAGATCCTGTATGTGTGAATGCATCCTTGAATTTAAAAGTATCAAAACGTCTGTAAAATTTCCTTGACTGAAGCACAAGTGTCCCTCTTTGGCTGTCCAAAATGGGAGATGTGTGTGTGTGTATCTTTTTGTATGGGAATATATGTCTGTATGTGCATATATGTGCCTGTGTGTACAGTGTGTTTGTGTGTGTGCGCCTCTTTACGGATATATATATATATATATATATATATATATATATATATATATATATATGTGTGTGTGTGTGTGTGTGTGTGTGACTATATGTATGTGCCTGTGGGTTTCTGTACAGGTATATATGTCTGACTGCATGTGTATATGTGACTGTATGTATGTGCTGGTGTATACAGCATGTGTGTGTCTCTGTCTCTACTCTATGGCTAAATATATGTGTCTGCATGTACAGCACGTGTGTGTGTGTTTCTTTATGGGTATGTGTCAGGAATTTGCAGTAGCCTGGTGTGAACTGGCCCTGGTGTTTGCTTTTGTGTGCCACACCCGATTGCTTCTCAGCTTCCGGCAATGCAGGAGTTAGCTGAGAAGCTGCTGAACTTGATAATGCACCTGTGTTGTCTGTGTGATTGACTGGTTTCTCTACCTGTCTGCAACCTGGGAGATCAGAGCACTTGTCCAATGGGGATCCAGACCGGGCTCTTGGTCAGCATAAAACAAAGCTGAGGCAGAGTCCCAGTACTGGCTATTAGATAAACACCCTGATCCCAGCTCCCCCTTGTCTATTCCTGCACTCCCCATCCTAACTCCCTCTGCTTGCTCGTCTGTGTTACCTGACCTCTGGCTTTGACTTTTGACTATCCGACTGCTACTTGTTTTGTACTGCGCTACCTGTTTGGTTTTGAGCCTGCCAGTTTGACTATCCTATATTGTGTTTGTCAGTCTGTCTTGTTCTGTGTTTCACGTAGTCAGTATAGGGAAGTATTTGTGGTTGTCTACGGCCGCCTAGGGTCGATTGAGGCAAGTAGGTAGGGACAGTTGGTGGGTTCAGCATCAGGGCTCACTGTTGTGGCTTGTCCTTGCCTCCCCTGTCCTGACAGTATGTGTGTGTGTATATATATGCAGAGCTGGACTGGGACTAAAATTTCCTGGCATCTGAAATTACATGGACCAACTTGATGGTGTACGCAAAAAGTTGCTTACTATATGTACAGTATGTCAATGTATACACTGCTCATGTTAAAGTGTCACTGTCGTTATAACTTATAAAATCTAAATCTGCAGTAGATGTGATATAAAGCAAGTTTGCAATTTACATTAATTATTTATTTTTTAGTTATCATGGAAAACACTGCATTTTCTGTGTTCTGGCTCTTTTTTTTTTCTCAAAAAACAGGAAACAGTCAGAAAACAGGAAGTCCTGTGTATCCCATGTCATCTGAGCGCTCTCAGAGAAGGCAATCATGTGATTGATGGACACATTTAGCCTTGACACTCTGTACTGGCCGGAATTCCTGTGTTTAGTCTCTTCTTTTCAACCAGCACAAGTCAGATAATCTGCCTTCAGGAGACTGGACCTGGATACAGTAAGTATAGCTGTTATATATCAGCCTGCAGGAGACTGGACCTGGATACAGTAAGTATAGCTGTTATATATAGCTGCCTTTAGGAGACTGGACCTGGATACAGTAAGTATAGCTGTTATATAGCTGCCTTCAGGAGACTGGACCTGGATACAGTAAGTATAGATGTTATATATCTGCCTTCAGGAGACTGGACCTGGATACAGTAAGTATAGCTGTTATATAGCTGCCTTCAGGAGACTGGACCTGGATACAGTAAGTATAGCTGTTATATATAGCAGCTTTCAGGAGACTGAACCTGGATTTCTGGTAAGTATAGTTATTATATAGCTGCCTTCAGGAGATTGGACCTGGATACAGTAAGTATAGCTGTTATATAGCAGCCTTCAGGAGACTGGACCTGGATACAGTAAGTATAGCTGTTATATAGCTGCCTTCAGGAGACTGGACCTGGATACAGTAAGTATAGCTGTTATATAGCTGCCTTCAGGAGACTGGACCTGGATACTGTAAGTATAGCTGTTATATCGCAGCCTTCAGGAGACTGGACCTGGATACAGTAAGTATAGCTGTTATATAGCAGCCTTCAGGAGACTGGGCCTGGATACAGTAAGTATAGCTCTTATATAGCTGCCTTCAGAAGACTGGACCTGGATACTGTAAGTATAGCTGTTATATAGCTGCCTTCAGGAGACTGGACCTGGAGACAGTAAGTATAGCTGTTATATAGCTGCCTTCAGGAGACTGGACCTGGATACAGTAAGTATAGCTTTTTTATATATAGCTGCTTTCAGGAGACCGGGCCTGGATACAATAAGTATAGCTGTTATATAGCTGCCTTCAGCAGACTGGACCTGGATTTCTGGTAAGTTCAGCTTTGTTTTACAGCATGATAACAACAACAAAAAAATAATGTAAATTGCAAACTTGCTTTATATCACATGTACTGTGGATTTAGATTTTAGAACATTATAATGTCAGGGACACTTTAAGGGTTAAGGTTGGACTTCAGTCTGCTCAGTTCATTCAGGGCTACTAGTTTACTGTGTTTCTAGCTTATGGTTAGAAGACAACAATCCCTGCACTTTTCCTACCTACTGTTTCCCCAAATATGTACTATACCTGAAATAATTCATATGCAAGAACCACAACTTAATATACACACTGCATACTTCATGGACACACACTGCATATACACATACATACATGCACATCTATATGCACATTAACGTACACACACACACACACACACACACACATGCATATACACATCCATATGCACAGACACACAATGCATATACACATCCATATGCACAAACACTGCATATACACATCCAGTGTTACAGTGTATATCTCACTATGCAGCTATAAAATGATATAGCCATCATAGGGTTAAACAGGAGGAGCAGCACATTAGCATCTCCACCCCTATCATAGGTGTAACACACGCAGCCATATCTCTTCTGCTTACCTGTGATTTCCTTAGAAGGTTACGGACACCTAAAGAAAAGGCTCCGTCACCCAGATGGCTTTGTAACCTAATCGTTTCTAGCAAATGGTATCGGAAACCGTCACGTTCAAGAATACCTGGGTCCTTTCTTTTTAGGGACATTATCCCGCTATACATTGAACAAGACCAAATTACCTGGATGAGGAGAAAAATTCTGTCAAACCACCATTATCCTTTATTCAGTAACATTCTGCAGGACAACATTGATTTAATACCTTTTATTAAAAAAAAAAAAGTACCAATATTTATAGATTTCCGTGTAATTTGTATCTCTGTATTTGTCAATAAAATAGTTTTATTATTTCTTAGAATTGTTACTATTATCTGCATTATTTTGTTGTAAATATAAATATCTACATGTAGACAACGTTCATCATTTTCACACATATGACTATAGGCAGGGTTATAGGGAGAACATTTTAGGTCTTTGATAAAAAAAAAGTTTTAAAAAATTATATAGCAATGCTAAAACTTCATCTTGTAAGCTTATGCATTAGGTCTCCTACTATTGTAAATGTATATGTATACATGTATTATGTGCCGAGAAAAGACGAGAAGTATTTCCTAAGCCACCTGCAGCTATATGATGTGCAGGCAGTTCCGTTGCTTATAATGGGTCTGTGGTGGGTGCAAGGCGATCTGTACGGCCAGCACTGGTTTCCTGTTACTACTATGCTTGTTGGATAACGGCCCATTGACCAGTGCTAGAGGGAAGGCTATGTAATCACAAACAGTAGCTTTTATCACAAAGAACAACACTGTAATTTTCTCTAACTAGGAGCTCAGTAGCGACTAATATCTATCTACATTAAGTGCTTAATACAGTGTCATAGGAAAAAACTATGGACAGATACATAGAACTAGAGAAATAAGAACATATAGAGTAAAAGTATTACTATTACTACTAATTACAACTACTACTTCTTACTACTAAGTGTTATTATTATTATTATTATTATTATTATTATTATTATTATTATTATTATTATTATTATTATTATGGCATTGCATCACTTTGGCACATAATAGTGTAATTCAAGAAAGATTATTTATGTCTATGAGATGCAAACGATGTAAATGTAGATGAGTTTCATCAGCTGCACAGCTAGAGTGTTTCAATCCTCAATGATCAGACCCTTTTTAGTGATCTTGCATACATGGTGGTTTAAAAATGGTGGTTTAATTTTTTATTCATTTTTTATTTTTTTTTGTGGGGGGCTACTTATTCCCCCCCCCCCTTATTTATATCATTTCTTCACGTTGTACATTTTTATAGCATGCCCCTATGATGTTGTCTAATTCCTATTACACTTTATATTTTACAGTTTTCTATTGTAACTATTGTAACTTCTATTGTAAACATCAATATGGGAAGAAGCCCGGTCTATACATTAGTTGCTGGTAGAGCTGATCTGCGTCTGCTCCAACCTCACAGCTATGCTACACGGCTATGCTGGCCCCTGATGGCCACATGATTGCCAGGTCCAGTTCAGACTGTACCATTGCCGCTGCCTCACTGAGCACCATGTAGATGGCAAAGGAGAAGACAGAAATGGTTACAAACAGATTGCAAGAGCTTCAGATCTACTCCATACACAATGGCAATGGCAAAGCCCTCAACTATAAACAACATGTGGTGTTGTAATGGGGCTCACCCTATCTATAGGACTGCTGGCCAGAAGCCTGGACTGCACTTATCTATCTCAGCTGACACCAAAAGAAGAAGCAATATGCACAAGTGACCACCAAATATTTCACCTGGGAGACTCGCAGCCTCCATTCTCCGTGCTGGGGTCCAACCACCAGGATAATGGTGTATACAGGGATAAACATTGTACACAGCACTTAACAGGCCTCTATTCCAGGTTCTGCCATCCAGGTTCTGCCATCCAGGTTCTGCCGTCCAGGTTCTGCCATCATACTACTGCTCATCCTCTGCCTCTTGTCATGCCTCCATGGCACTTGTTCAGGCCTCTGTGTTCCCTTTAATGCCCATTGTGGTGCCACTTCCCATGACATGGACAGGGCTCCAGTGCAACAGAGACAGTACTTACACTAAATATATAATAGCAGTAAAAGCATTACTGCCAATCAAATTACCAAATGGGAACAGAATCCACAACTACATAAAATAACTTCCAATACACCTAAAACACAGACATGACCAAACTATAAAGTAAGTGCTCATTCACACGTCGGTATTTTTTAACAGTACTTTCCTGATCAGCAAATACTGAATCCTTTGTAACCCATTAGTTTCTATGGTGCTGTTCTTACTTCTTATAAATTTGCGGATCCGCAATCCACAATGCAAAAAAAAATAAATAAATGTATTAATAGTCCCTGCAGAATTAAAGGATTATAACATAACATCATAAACAGAGGATTGATAAAATAGAGATTTGTAGTGAGAATTAGGTCATTGTTTTCTGCTGCAATCCTTAGGCTCCAGTTGCACCTCTTTATTGGTGACAGCGCTTTGATCCCATACGTCATATCCCAAGTGGCTGGAGCCAATACTTTATAAGGCCAGTGAGTTTGGAATGCCGCCCCCAGACAGCACCCACAGCTCTACAGGTAAGTACCTTGTTGATAGAGTACTATGGAGCATAGGGGCACTTCTATCTATATTAATAAAGAGAGATACTCACTGTAATGTGTGCTGCAGGTTACCTATTCATTTAGTGATTTTTATGTTATTTTCTTATTAATCATATTTTGTTAGAATTTTTGTTGTGTTGGCAAAAACAAGCTAGCTTCATGTATGCAGTATATTATATAACAGGTCCAACCAATTATCCACTGTGCTCTATGGTTTGGCTTATTGGGCAGATCAGTTAATGATCCTTCTCGCTACTTCTACATCATTACTTTGCCTTTTGGAGCACATAGTATATTTCTTACATATGATTGGTGCCTATAAGGAAACCTATTTGATGTTTTCAATATCATGCAGATCCACAAGTCTACTACATATCTGCACCAGATAAATCCACTATACATTCACACCAGATAAGTCTACTATACATCCGCACCAGACAAGTCCACTATACATCCGCACCAGATAAGTCTACTACATATCTGCACCAGATAAATCCACTATACATCTGCACCAGACAAGTCCACTATACATCTGCACCAGACAAGTTTTCTATACATCTGCACCAGACAAGTCTACTACATATCCGCATCAGATAAATCCACTATACATCTGCACCAGACAAGTCTACTACATATCCGCATCAGATAAATCCACTATACATCTGCACCAGATAAGTCTACTATACATCTGCACCAGACAAGTCTACTATACATCCGCACCAGACAAATCCACTATACATCCGCACCAGATAAGTCTACTACATATCTCTGCATCAAATAAATCCACTATACATCTGCACCAGACAAGTCCACTATACATCCGCACCAGATAAGTCTACTACATATCCGCATCAGATAAATCCACTATACATCCGCACCAGACAAGTCTACTATACATCTGCACCAGATAAGTCTACTATACATCTGCACCAGACAAGTCTACTATACATCTGCACCAGACAAGTCCACTATACATCCCCACCAGACAAATCCACTATACATCCGCACCAGACTCGTCTACTACATATCTGCACTACATAAATCCACTATATATTCACACCAGATAAGTCTACTATCCATCCGCACCAGACAAGTCTACTATACATCTGGACCAGACAAGTCTACTATACATTTGCACCAGACAAATTTACTATACATCCCCACCAGACAAATTTACTATACATCCCCACCAGGCAAGTCCACTATACATCCGCACCAGACAAGTCCACTATACATCCGCACCAGACAAGTCCACTATACATCCGCACCAGACAAGTCCACTATACATCCCCACCAGGCAAGTCTACTATACATCCGCACCAGACAAGTCCACTATACATCTGCACCAGACAAGTCCACTACACACCCCCACCTGGAAAAAGAATTCCAGATTCTCCCTGTAGCTGACAATCATTCACACATGTTTGCCTGCCCCTTGTAGTAGCTCAACATGTAAGAATGTCCTAAATGTGGGTCTTTTGGAAGTTCAACTTTTACCAGGGTATATTACAGGCATATACATAGTGCTCTGCTGTGCTGAGTCCCTCAGTACAGGAGATACCTTTTACTTTGTCTTTCTGTTTCTACAAGCACCCCCCCCCCCCCCCACCCTTACATATATATACTAAGATAGGCGTGCTAACTGGACAGTCTCTTTGCAAGCAAACTTACATTTGACCTTATACTTTAAAGACCCTATTACACAAAACGATTATCGGCCACGTTTGGCCGCTATGTTCGATAATCGTCTCATGTAATAAGAAACAATTAGCCAACATGAATGTCAACACGTTGAAAGACAAACGACCTAGATAGCAGCGATATGCTGCAGTCGCTCCGTAGAATAAGAACAATGGCAACAGACCGCTGCTATCTGCCCCCGCTCTCCTGCTCGCTGCCGATGTGTGAAATAGCGCCGGCAGCGAGAGGGCTGACATCGCTCGTTTGCTCCTCTTCATCACCCTGTGCAATAGGGGCTTAAGTAAGGCACCTAGAGATCTGTCTGCCCCTAACTTTACTTTAGTTCTGTTAAAGGGTTAATCCCATCTCTAAAGGTTATCCCTTATAAACTGGATAGTTGATAACAAGCTGATCAGTGGATGTCTTCCCACTGTTATGCTGCGTTTACACGTAACGATTATCGTGCGAATTTGCGCGATAACGATCGAATTCGAACGATAATCGTACGTGTAAACGCAGCAAACGATCAAACGACGAACAAGAAATCGTTCGTTTTGATCTTTCAACATGTCATCAAATCGTTGTTCGTCGTTCGCAAAAAATTCTCCGATCGTTCTGTCCCGCCGCCCGGCCCCCCGCTCGCAGCCCGGCCCCCCTGCGCCGGCTCGATCCCGCCGCCGCTCTGATCACCGCCGCCACTCCGATCGCCCCCCGCTGCCGCCGCTCCGGTCGCCCCCCCGCCGCCTCTCCGATCAGCCACCCCCCAACCGCCGCCGCTTTGATCGCCCCGCTGGCCCGTGAGCATACGTTAACTGCTCCGCGCAGCAGGTCTTCCGACATCCCCAGCTCCGCTCTTCAGTGCACCGATTGGCTGAACAGGGGAGCCGGGAATTTCAAACACCTCCTCTTCAGCAAATCAGTGCTCCTCTGCAGCACTGATTGGCTGAAGAGGAGCCGTTGAAATTCCCGGCTCCCCTCTTCAGCCAATCAATGCAAGGCAGCACTGATTGGCTGAAGAGGAGCACTGATTGGCTGAAGAGGAGGCGTTTGAAATTCTAGGCTCCCCTCTTCAGCGGCGGCGGGGGGGGGGGGCGATCAGAGCGGCGGCGGCGGGGGGTGACGATCGGAGCGGCGGCGGGGAGGTGGCGATCGGAGTGGCGGCGGCTGTGATCAGAGCGGCCGGGGTGGCGATCGAGCCGGCGCGGGGCGGCGCGCGATCGCAAAACGATTTTTCCGTACAATATATCGTACCGTCTAAACGCTGATCGTTATGAAAAAAAACGTTACTCCGACATTGTTAATCGTACCATCGGGCCAATTATCGTTTCGTGTAAACGCACCATTATTGTTATCAATAGTTGGCCTGTCTTCAGGTGCTAAAATAGAGGTCATTCAGGAAGACTACCGACACTTTCCTTATGGGAACATAGCCTTAACCCTTAGAGGACCGGGCCAATTTCAATTTTTGCGTTTTTGTTTTTCCGTCCTTGTGCTTTAACCCTTTGAGGACCAGGCCCAAAATGACCCAGTGGACCGCGCAAATTTTGATCTTAGTGTTTCCGTTTTTCCCTCCTCCCCTTCTAAGAGCTCCAGCACTCTCAGTTTTTTATCTACAGGCCATGTAAGGGCTTATTTGTTACAGAAATAGTTGTACTTTGTAATGGCGTCATTCATTTTACCATAACATGTATGACGGAATTCCAAATATATTATTTATGAAGATATAAATTGGTGAAATCGCAAAAAAGAATGCAATATGGTAACGTTTGGGGGGTTCCTGTGTCTACGTAATGCACTATATGGTAACAGTGACATGATACTATTATTCTATAGGTCAGTCTGAACACAACCATATGCAGGTTACACAGATTCTCTAATGTTACATATTTTTTTTTAAATGAAATCCTTTTTTTTGGCAATTAATTATAAATAAAATGGGCCTATTGTGACGCTTATAACGGTTTTATTTTTTCACCTACGGGGCTGTATGGGGTGTCATTTTTTCCGCCATGATCTCTAGTTTTTATTAATACCATATTTGTGAAGATCGGACGTTTTGATCACTTTTTATTAATTTTTTTATATATATAATGTAACATAAGTCGGTAATCCGCGCACTTTTTCCCCTCTTTTCGTGTACGCCGTTTACCGTTCGCAATGACACTTGTTATATTTTAATAGATCGGACAATTACGCACGCTACGGTATATATATGTTTATCTATTTATTTATTTTTATATGTTTTATTTTATATAATGGGAAAGGGGGGTGATTTCAACTTTTATTGGGGGAGGGGTTTTGGGGTAGTGTAAAAGTGTTTTGAACTTTTTTTTTTTTACACATTTGAAGTCCCTTTGGGGGACTTGTACATAGATTACTTTGATTTCTACACTGATGAATGCTATGCCATAGGCATAGCATTGATCAGTGTTATCGGCGCTCTGCTCATTGAGCCTGCCTGTGCAGGCTCAGTGTAGCAGAGCGCCGATCGGACCGCACGGAGGCAGGTGAGAGACCTCCAGCAGTCCGTTTTACCGATCGGGACCCCCGCAGTCACACTGCGGGGGTCCCGATCGGTAAGTGACAGGGGACTCCCCCTGTCACTTACACTTAAACGCCGCGGTCGCGCCGCGATCGCGGCGTTTAAGGGGTTAATGACACGCGGCAGCGCGATCGCTGCAGCGTGTCATTGCCGGTGAGGTCCCGGCTGCTGATTGCAGCCGGCCCCCACCTGCTGTGAAGCGCGCTCCGCTCCGGAGCGCGCTTCATAGCGGGAATAACACCCAGGGCGTACAGTTACGCCCTAGGTCGTCTGGGGACAGACTTCCATGGCGTAACTATACGCCCTGGGTCGTCTAAGGGTTAAAGGCCATAGCACTTACATTTTTTCACCTAGAAACCCAAATGACCCCTTATTTTTTGTGCCTCTAATTGTACTTTGCAATGACAGGCTGAACTTTTTCATAAAGTACACTGCGAAACCAGAAAAAAAATTCAATGTGTGGTGAAATTGAAAAAAAAAAAAAAACACACAAATTTATCCGGTACACAGGTGCTATCCAAGTAGTGCACTCATAATATACCCACTATCCCATCTGCATTATCAGGTTAAGTTCTTACCACACCAAAACCATGTGATATTATAAGTTACTGTACAGTATAGCAATCAGCATGTGGAGTATAATATATAGTAACTGCATAACCCTGAAAAACAGCAGCAATTTGTAGATACAGGATGGAGCTGCAGATCCCCATAATGCAGTAGCGTAGTACAAAAGCCTAGCAAAGAGAAGCAGAGCTGCTGTCAGAGGTCTGTGTGGTCACATGCCAGCAATCGGGAAGGGTGTGTGTTCAGCATGGACCAATCAGAAATTGAAAATCACAGAGCTGTGCAGGAGAACAGTGACAGAGACTTTGCAGTGTGAATGGCTGAGTGTGAGTGCAGGCATATTATGGCAGGAATGGAGAGGATGGGAAACACAAGGACTAAGACTGCAGGGAGCATGAAGGAATGAGCAGAACATATGTGGGCACATAATGCAACACTCTCTGGGAGAGATATGGGGTTACAGCTATGAAGAGATTACCTCCACAGTCCTGTTCCCTGATGTAGGCCCCAGCCAGAAGTGGATCTGCCATGATTTGGAAGGTGAGGGATACTTCCTGGGTCAGCATACAGGGGTGTAGACCCCGCTATGCAGACAATGCCCCCCCCCCCACTCCCCCTCCCACCCAGTACAGGGAGCTCTTAAACCAAAGAAATGCTCTTACACCAAGTCACAATTTTGAAAAACTCTGAGCTCTTCTTGTAAAACGCTCTCAATCCAAGTTACTCTTAAACTAAACAGCCAAACTTAAGTATTATCTTACTGTGTGTGAACATACTGTAGCTTAAAGGACTAACTGATCTCTTGTGCTTTGCGTAAAGCAGCTTTTCATGGGTTGATGCATGACACAGGGATTCAGGGTCAGATTGATGCAGTTTTGTTGTTCTACAGTATCAGGACAAAAACAAAAAGCTCTATATTCTGATGTTTGGGGTTGCACAAGATGTTATTGTGGAATGTGAACTGCAACACCCCTGCTTTAGAGGTTTAGGCAACAGCTAAATTTACTACTTCTAATGTATTATTATGGGAGGAATGCTATACTAAAAAAAACTTCCATTTATGTTACAGACTTTTTGTCCAGATATAGACCTCTATCTCCGAGGCGGTAAAATGGGGACCTGGCTCACTCTCGACATTATTAGTTATTTTTCACTGGATTTGATAGGAATTCCTGGGAATCTGATTATTTTATTTGCCTTTCTTCACACCTTCCACAGTCAAGGTAAAGTAACCACTGGAGAAATTATTCTAGGCAAACTGGCACTGTCCAATCTGTTGGTCATTCTAACATGGGGCCTTCCAATGACTCTGCAATCCACTGGAACCTACGTGGTGTTTGGTGACTTATCTTGCCAAATAAGCCTTTACTTGTACTGTGTAGGCAGAGCCATGTCTGTGAGCATTACCTCCTTGCTAGGATGTTTTCAGTGCATTTCCATTACTCCATCTCACCGACGATGGTTGGGAATAAGGAGGGAAGCTGCTGGAATACCTGTTCACATTAATGCTGTTTTCTCTGGGCTTTCAATCTAATCATAAGTAGCACCCGGCTGGCATACTCCACATCTTTCTATCAAGAACATCACTTCCCAATACATTATGAGTTACAACTTCTGCTTTGTGATCTTCCCAAATTATCTCCTCTATATAGGGAATGGGATTATCTATGTAGTCCGTGACTTGTTCTTCTTGATGCTGATGTTGATATCCAGCAGTTATCTCCTCTATGTTATCTACCAGCATGGAAAGCAAGTGAAATGTATGCCGACCCTGAACACCAAGCACGCTGAGATGCGAGCAGCCAAAGCTGTCTTTACTTTAGTCCATGATGTATATTGTTAGTTTCGGACTAGATAATCTTTTTTGGATTCTGACTCTTTGCACTTTTCCTCTTTCTTCCCGGTTTACCGACGCACGGATATTTTTTGATTCCTGTTACTCGGCTATAAGTCCTATTGTAATCATCTCAACTAACAGGAAAATCCAGATGGGTCTTCAGTGCACCAGAAAGAAAAAAGATCTTCAAGCAGTGAAAACTATATCGAATTGTGTTGCCGGAAAGAAACACTAGAAATCCAATGACACATATTTATTCCCAAATGTTTAGATCATTGTCAATAGTGTTAGTGCAAATGATAAAGATACGTCAGGTGAATAGACATGAATATATGTAAAGCCAAATGCATCATTGAAAGAAGTCATTTTTTGAGTATAGGCTATTATTGCAGAATAATGTAGAGACTCTTATACCTTGTACATAAATGATTGAAGTTGTTGTGGCATTTATGTTGGCCTTTTCTTCTCCTTCCTATAATGCAATCTCATGTGCAGTACAGCAGACTACCTTTTCTATGGCTTTTCAGAGGATAGAAGTGATCAGTGGGAGTCCAGGTGCTGGGATCAGGGCTGGACTGGGCAAAATGTTTGGGCAAATGCCAGATGGGAGGGTATGCTACGTGGTCCAGTCCATGAACAGCTTGATGGTTGGCTTCTTCCCACCACACTTCACAAGATTTGATATTTGTTATAGTATAGTAAGCTGTCAGATTATCCCGTATCCAGCCAGCCCCATATCCTTCATCAAGATCCCAAAAGGCCCAACCTCTTAATGGTTGCTGCAGGTCTGACCTCAAAGGAAAAGGATACTACTTGGCAGTACTGGTCCAGGTAGGGATGACAATCAGAACAGCAATTTAGTCCAAAACCCCTGGGAGGGGCTTAACGAAGAGGTGAGGCTGAGCAGGAATGCCGACAGAGCTTAGTGATGGCGAGGCAATGTTGTCAGCCCCAGTGTTGCAGGAGTCCTGTCAGCCCCTGCTTGCCAATTACAAGGTTCATCAGTCAACAACTGAAAAGACAACTGAGAATAGCAGTATGTGTGGTGTGTCCTGCTGACTGATATGAAGTGAGTGTGATAGATGTATTGTCAACACTATATGTCCATTGTATTTTAAATATTAAAATATTTCTAGAAGCCTACCAGCCCTTTTTTCTGGGTGCCTTGCTTAGTCTGGCCTCTCTTCATTGACCTGTCTGGCACAGGTGACCCCGCTAGGAGTACTACTTCCACCAGCTTAGCTCAGTGGATGACAAGGGCGCACAAGCTCCCTCACCATGTCAAGGTGAAGGCACCATGAGAAAGCCCCTCCACCCCAACCTGATTACCCATCCCAACCCTTAATTTACCTTTCTTTTGCTAAAACCTACTTAGAACTCCTTAAAACTGTGTGCCCCAACCCTTTCAGGCACCTGGGATTAACTCTTTACCCCGGGGTGTAACATAGCCAAAGCCAGACTATATCTCTCAGGGCCATAATGTTATCATGTCACTGGTATTCTTACTTTATCTCTAATTTGTTGAAAAGGGTGCAGATCTTTTTTTTTTTTTTTTTTTTTAATCAGCAGCTTCCTCTTGTTGGGAAACAGAGTACAGTGCTTACATTGAGCTGACAGTAGATGGCGCTGTCCCATCAGTGCATCATCTGCACTATTTTATTGAGCAGGAGGAGCTTTTTGTGGGCTACATGAAATTTTACAGTTGTTGCACAAAAATCATCATTAGACGCAAGTCGCTTGATACATCTTACACGACTTATTCCATAATTTATGCCTAAGGCTGGGTTTACACAGCATTTTTTAAGTCAATTTTTTTTTTCATTCTTTTTTGCAAACAAACAAAAATATTGAAAAAATATATGAAAACGCATCTTTTTTTAGCGTACACAATAAAGCGGTCAACCATGTTTTTTGTGTATGCTAAACTAAGGGATGCATTCTGATAATTTTTTTGATCTCTTTTTGTATTATGGAAGTTAATGGAAAAACTGATGAAAACAGAGGCACACACTTCCTTTTTTCCCATCCATTTTGCAAAAAAAAAAAAAAGGATTTAAAAAAAAAAAAAAAAAAGGTGTGAACCCAGCCTAAAACAGCTTGGCTACAAAGCTACGCTAGGGTAGGATTTTACGGAAAAAGAAAATCTAATTAAAAAAAATATTCAATAGAACAAATCCCCCCTTTCCCCAAGTGCAAACATTGTAATAAGGCACAGGCGTTGGAAACTGATGTAAAAGAGCGCAAAACCCTTTTGCACAGATATTTAAAATCTCATTAGCCAAAAAAAAAAAATAGTGCAAACGCAATGATAACTGTCCTCTATTGGGAAATTTATGAAAGGGTGTAAATATACACTTGGTGTAAACTGCCAAGAGCAACAAATACAGTATACAGTATATTTACACCCTTTCATAAATCTCTCCCTATGTGTTTAGATTTTTAAAATTTCCATCAGTAGCTTCTCACTTATCTCAGCAAACAAAGCCGAATCACCAATAAAATGTTCAAAAATTAAGTAATTCTTGTGTATATCACTCACTGCTGCTGATTTCATAGGGGAATAATATGGCCTGAGGGGGTATGAACTGGCCTAGGCCAAAATATACCCCAGGATATAATCTAACCTAGACCAAAATATACCCCAGGATCAGGGGCTTAGCTAGGGGTTTAGCCTAGGGGGGGGGGAAGTGAGTCTAAGGGCCCTATTCCACCGGACGATTATCGTTCAGATTATCGTTAAAACGTTCGAATCTAATGATAATCGTTCGGTTGAAATGCACGATTAACGACCGAACGAGAAATCGTTGATCGCTTCATAAGACCTGGACCTATTTTTATCGTTGCTCGTTTGCAAAACGTTCGCAAAACATTCGCATTGAATAAGACGTTGTTCGGTCGTTTGCAGTAGATACGAATGCAATAGCGAAGAAATAGCGAAGAAAAAACGATCGCAAATACGATCATAAGTAACGATTATCATTCCATGGAAATGAGTGAACGTTTTCAGGTCTTTCGCAATATGTTACCCATAGGAAACCTCAGTAGATGACAATGCTTTCCGAACAATAAAGGGTTTCTACTACATTATTCATAGTGAACAGGGACTGAGAACAGTGGAAAAGACTTTCTACATTTCACATATATAACCATTTAAAAATTAAAGGGGTTATCCAGCATTACAAATACATAGCTTCCTTTTCCAGAAACAGCGCCACTCTCCTCCAAAGCTTGGATGTGGTAGTGCAGCTCAGTTCCACTAAAATAGAAAGTTGTAATACTAAAAACATCATAGAGGAAGCTATGGCGCTATTGTCTCATATCTATCTGCCTGATATCTATTGGGCAGCATGAGGACTACACCTTAGCTGATGGTCAATAACCAAATTAGCAACACCCGAAGGGGATACCCGCAAATACCAATAGAGTAAGATGGATAGTACAAATACAAATGCTGGATAATAACAATAAATAGTCAAATGCGGTTCAAGCAACTATACTAAATAACCTATATACAAAAAAGCCAGACTACTGCAACATAACTAAATGGAATAATTACTTTACTAATTCATAGAAACAATATATGACAATGCATTAAATATGAAGGAGAAATCAGTCCCAATAATCATGCTGTACAGGGTATATGAGAGCAGCCAATTTATGCCTCCATGTAGTATTTACACCCAATTTTAGCCATCATATAGAACACAGGGTCCCTCTATGCTCTCTTATAGTAAAAAGGCCACCATCTATACCCTAACATAGTAGATTATCCCCCTTTGTTCCTCCATATAGAAGATAGACCCTCCCTGTGCACCCCCATATAGTAGTCCGGCCCCCCTGTACCTTCATACACAAAAATGGCTCCGCAATTAAGCACATGCATTCTTGTTTAACAATTCATCCATAGAGCATATACCATAACGGACGTTTCGGTCTAATACGACCTTTTTTAACTGGTATCTGCAGGGGTAAATACATATTGCAATGAGTATACAATATATTTTGAAAAAATTGTCCTTATTACATCAAAAACATATTATGGCCCAGAGACAGTTTTAGAGTAGGTTAAAATGCATAGATGGTTGGAGTGACATATCGAGATATCTCCTTTTGAACATATTCGTCATGATTTAATGTATATAGTACGTGATTCATCTACAATAATAATA